>NC_084668.1:34098097-34398097 GCF_028389875.1 Rhea pennata
AAAGAAGGGGGCGGGGGGGGAAGGGAAATAAAGAAGGGGCGGGGGGGAAGGGAAATAAAGACGGGGGCGGGGAAATAAAGACGGGGGCGGGGAAATAAAGACGGGGGGGGGGAAATAAAGACGGGGGGGGGGAAATAAAGACGGGGGGGGGGGAAATAAAGACGGGGGGGGGGAATAAAGACGGGGGGGGGGAAAATAAGACGGGGGGGGGAAAATAAAGACGGGGGGGGGAAATAAAGACGGGGGGGGGAAATAAAGACGGGGGGGGGAAATAAAGACGGGGGGGGGAAATAAAGACGGGGGGGGGAAATAAAGACGGGGGGGGGAAATAAAGACGGGGGGGGGAAATAAAGACGGGGGGGGGGAAATAAAGACGGGGGGGGGGAAATAAAGAAGGGGGGGGAAATAAAGAAAGGGGGGGGAAATAAAGAAAGGGGGGGGAAATAAAGAAAGGGGGGGGGGAAATAAAGAAAGGGGGGGGGAAATAAAGAAGGGGGGGGGAAATAAAGAAGGGGGGGGGAAATAAAGAAGGGGGGGGGAAATAAAGAAGGGGGGGGGAAATAAAGAAGGGGGGGGGAAATAAAGAAGGGGGGGGGAAATAAAGAAGGGGGGGGGAAATAAAGAAGGGGGGGGGAAATAAAGAAGGGGGGGGGAAATAAAGAAAGGGGGGGGGAAATAAAGAAAGGGGGGGGGAAATAAAGAAGGGGGGGGGAAATAAAGAAGGGGGGGGGAAATAAAGAAGGGGGAGGGGGGGAAATAAAGAAGGGGGGGGGAAATAAAGAAGGGGGGGGGGGAAATAAAGAAGGGGGGGGGGAAATAAAGAAGGGGGGGGGAAATAAAGAAGGGGGGGGGGAAATAAAGAAGGGGGGGGGGAAATAAAGAAGGGGGGGGGGAAATAAAGAAGGGGGGGGGGAAATAAAGAAGGGGGGGGGAAATAAAGAAGGGGGGGGGGAAATAAAGAAGGGGGGGGGAAATAAAGAAGGGGGGGGGGAAATAAAGAAGGGGGGGGGGAAATAAAGAAGGGGGGGGGGAAATAAAGAAGGGGGGGGGGAAATAAAGAAGGGGGGGGGGAAATAAAGAAGGGGGGGGGGAAATAAAGAAGGGGGGGGGGAAATAAAGAAGGGGGGGGGAAATAAAGAAGGGGGGGGGAAATAAAGAAGGGGGGGGGGAAATAAAGAAGGGGGGGGGGAAATAAAGAAGGGGGGGGGAAATAAAGAAGGGGGGGGGGAAATAAAGAAGGGGGGGGGGAAATAAAGAAGGGGGGGGGGAAATAAAGAAGGGGGGGGGGAAATAAAGAAGGGGGGGGGGAAATAAAGAAGGGGGGGGGAAATAAAGAAGGGGGGGGGGAAATAAGAAGGGGGGGGGGAAATAAAGAAGGGGGGGGGAAATAAAGAAGGGGGGGGGAAATAAAGAAGGGGGGGGGGAAATAAAGAAGGGGGGGGGAAATAAAGAAGGGGGGGGGAAATAAGAAGGGGGGGGGAAATAAAGGGGGGGAAATAAAGAAGGGGGGGGGGAAATAAAGAAGGGGGGGGGGAAATAAAGAAGGGGGGGGGGAAATAAAGAAGGGGGGGGGGAAATAAAGAAGGGGGGGGGAAATAAGAAGGGGGGGGGGAAATAAAGAAGGGGGGGGGGAAATAAAGAAGGGGGGGGGGAAATAAAGAAGGGGGGGGGAAATAAAGAAGGGGGGGGGGAAATAAAGAAGGGGGGGGGGAAATAAAGAAGGGGGGGGGAAATAAAGAAGGGGGGGGGGAAATAAAGAAGGGGGGGGGAAATAAAGAAGGGGGGGGAAATAAAGAAGGGGGGGGGAAATAAAGAAGGGGGGGGGAAATAAAGAAGGGGGGGGGGAAATAAAGAAGGGGGGGGGAAATAAAGAAGGGGGGGGGAAATAAGAAGGGGGGGGGGAAATAAAGAAGGGGGGGGGAAATAAAGAAGGGGGGGGGGAAATAAAGAAGGGGGGGGGAATAAAGAAGGGGGGGGGAAATAAAGAAGGGGGGGGGAAATAAAGAAGGGGGGGGGAATAAAGAAGGGGGGGGGGAAATAAAGAAGGGGGGGGGAAATAAAGAAGGGGGGGGGAAATAAAGAAGGGGGGGGGGAAATAAAGAAGGGGGGGGGAAATAAAGAAGGGGGGGGGGAAATAAAGAAGGGGGGGGGAAATAAAGAAGGGGGGGGGAAATAAGAAGGGGGGGGGAAATAAAGAAGGGGGGGGGGAAATAAAGAAGGGGGGGGGGAAATAAAGAAGGGGGGGGGGAAATAAAGAAGGGGGGGGGGAAATAAAGAAGGGGGGGGAAATAAAGAAGGGGGGGGGGAAATAAAGAAGGGGGGGGGAAATAAAGAAGGGGGGGGGGAAATAAAGAAGGGGGGGGGAAATAAAGAAGGGGGGGGGAAATAAGAAGGGGGGGGGAAATAAAGAAGGGGGGGGGGGAAATAAAGAAGGGGGGGGGAAATAAAGAAGGGGGGGGGAAATAAAGAAGGGGGGGGGAATAAAGAAGGGGGGGGGAAATAAAGAAGGGGGGGGGAAATAAAGAAGGGGGGGGGGAAATAAAGAAGGGGGGGGGAAATAAAGAAGGGGGGGGGAAATAAAGAAGGGGGGGGGAAATAAAGAAGGGGGGGGGAAATAAAGAAGGGGGGGGGAAATAAAGAAGGGGGGGGAAATAAAGAAGGGGGGGGGAAATAAAGAAGGGGGGGGGAAATAAAGAAGGGGGGGGGAAATAAAGAAGGGGGGGGGAAATAAAGAAGGGGGGGGGAAATAAAGAAGGGGGGGGGAAATAAAGAAGGGGGGGGGAAATAAAGAAGGGGGGGGAAATAAAGAAGGGGGGGGGAAATAAAGAAGGGGGGGGGAAATAAAGAAGGGGGGGGAAATAAAGAAGGGGGGGGGAAATAAGAAGGGGGGGGAAATAAAGAAGGGGGGGGGAAATAAAGAAGGGGGGGGAAATAAAGAAGGGGGGGGAAATAAAGAAGGGGGGAAGGGGGAAATAAAGAAGGGGGGGGGAAATAAGAAGGGGGGGAAAGAAGGGGGGGGAAATAAAGAAGGGGGGGGAAATAAGAAGGGGGGGGGAATAAGAAGGGGGGGGAAATAAGAAGGGGGGGGGAAATAAAGAAGGGGGGGGAAATAAGAAGGGGGGGGAAATAAAGAAGGGGGGGGGAAATAAAGAAGGGGGGGGGAAATAAAGAAGGGGGGGGAAATAAAGAAGGGGGGGGGAAATAAAGAAGGGGGGGGGAAATAAAGAAGGGGGGGGAAATAAAGAAGGGGGGGGAAATAAAGAAGGGGGGGGAAATAAAGAAGGGGGGGGGAATAAGAAGGGGGGGGAAATAAAGAAGGGGGGGGGAAATAAAGAAGGGGGGGGAAATAAAGAAGGGGGGGGAATAAAGAAGGGGGGGGGAAATAAGAAGGGGGGGGGAATAAGAAGGGGGGGGGAAATAAAGAAGGGGGGGGGAATAAAGAAGGGGGGGGGAAATAAAGAAGGGGGGGGGAAATAAAGAAGGGGGGGGAAATAAAGAAGGGGGGGGAATAAGAAGGGGGGGGGAAATAAGAAGGGGGGGGGAAATAAGAAGGGGGGGGGAAATAAAGAAGGGGGGGGGGGGGAAATAAAGAAGGGGGGGGAATAAAGAAGGGGGGGGGAAATAAAGAAGGGGGGGGGAAATAAAGAAGGGGGGGGGGAAATAAAGAAGGGGGGGGGAAATAAAGAAGGGGGGGGAAATAAAGAAGGGGGGGGGAAATAAAGAGGGGGGGGGAATAAAGAAGGGGGGGGGAAATAAAGAAGGGGGGGGGAAATAAAGAAGGGGGGGGAATAAAGAAGGGGGGGGGGAAATAAAGAAGGGGGGGGGGAAATAAAGAAGGGGGGGGGAAATAAGAAGGGGGGGGGGGGAAAGTAGGGGGGGGAATTAAAGAAGGGGGGGGGAAATAAAGGGGGGAAGGGGGGGGGAAATAAGAGGGGGGGGAATAAAGAAGGGGGGGGAAATAAGAAGGGGGGGGGAAATAAAGAAGGGGGGGGAATAAAGAAGGGGGGGGGAATAAGAAGGGGGGGGAAATAAAGAAGGGGGGGGGAAATAAAGAAGGGGGGGGAAATAAGAAGGGGGGGGAAATAAGAAGGGGGGGGGAATAAGAAGGGGGGGGGAATAAAGAAGGGGGGGGAATAAAGAAGGGGGGGGAATAAAGAAGGGGGGGGAATAAAGAAGGGGGGGGAAATAAAGAAGGGGGGGAAATAAAGAAGGGGGGGGAAATAAAGAAGGGGGGGAAATAAAGAAGGGGGGGGAAATAAGAAGGGGGGGAATAAAGAAGGGGGGGGAAATAAAGAAGGGGGGGGGAAATAAAGAAGGGGGGGGGAAATAAAGAAGGGGGGGGGAAGTGTCTATTTTGAGGCTTCTTCCTTCCTGAGTTTGAAGAGAAGGAAGAAACTACTCTGCTTACAGAACATTAATCCCCAACATGAGTTTCAAAAGGAACTATAAAAAAATATATATGGAAAAAATGATGCCAAAGATATATATATGCTACTTAAGTCCAGCAAACAATACCAAAAAAAAAAAAAATCAGCAAGCACTTTCCATTTTTTTAAACAAAATAAATCCAGAACAACTTGATTTTGCTGTTTTTAGAATGGACTTAAGAAAACATTAAAGTATCAGAATTTGTTTGTCTCATGTACAAATATAAAATACTTGTTTACATATTTATTCTGATAGTAGAGAGAAAGTCAATATTTCAAGGTAATATGGTTTAAAACTCTATAAAACAGAAATTCTCACTAGAGAATGATAAATTAGCAGTATTGTCAATATAGGCAAACAGCCTTATAACTATACAAGAGTAAATATTTCAAGTATGAGGCAGAACATAAAAAATTACATCTAATTGCCAAGCCTAGTCAATTTTATTTAAAGTTGCAGTTCCACTCAATACAAATATCTGCCTTAAATGTAGAACGGCGGATGCTTAAGTGCTAGCTTGTCTCACTTACCAAGTTGTAAATGCCAAGCAGCAATGCTTCAATGCAACCATTACTCTGCCTATCCCTGCTGGCAGTAAGACGGAGATAAACCCAGATCAACTCCGGCAAAAACTGCAATGTGAACCTCTTGAGCCGAACTTCAGAACTACGATAAAGTTCAAAAAGCTGGTGACAAACAGGCTCCAGAAGCTGTGAAAACAAAACAAAACAAAACGACTAATGAATTACTAGTAGGCTTCTTGAACAAGACTGAACACAATAGCAAATGTGCTACACCACAGAGCCGCTGAAGATTACATTCCTTGATGGCAAACTAGTGAATGAACCAAAACGATACCCACATACCTTTTAAGGAGGTCCATAAGGACAGATTTTAGGGGGAGTTTTAGGCAATAAAGGGAAATGTGGCCTTACCACTATAGAAGTGTCATTCTTAAGGGCTACCAGTATGAAATTTACTTTATATACAGGTGCTAATTTAAGACATGCAATAGACAAATGGCTTGAACTATGTTCACCATAAAATTTTAATGGTGCAGTTGCAAGGTTTAGTAAAGTACAAAGGTTAAAATTAGTAGCAGCTGCTAATGACAGGTCTATAGATAGAAGTATGAATTTATTTCTTACTTAGTTTTTTTAGCCTCAAACCCAACAAATATGCATTTGCTCAATATAGTGCTAACTGATTTTTCTTTTCTTGAGCTGCCTTTCAGGTTTCAGTTTAAGAATCAAAAAGGTCCTTATCAAGTGAGCACAACATGAACATCAGAAAAACTCTGTCATTTTAAGAGTCTACAATGCCAAGCTTGTAGTTCAGACAAATCCACAAAATGGATACTGAACAGAAAACAAAGTCAGCCTGTCTCTCTGCTCCCTATGACTAATGAAGTTCTACATATCAGTCAAAACCCATTGAAAATAAATATTCAGACTGAAATTTTTGTAAGGCCCTTGATCAATATCTACAAACACATTTTTTTTCCAAGTTGTGAGAAAGGGGATGTTCTGACCCAAGGAAAATAACTATGGGGCTCAATGTCCAAACAGACAAAAGTATCCATGTAACCTGAATAGCCTCTATTCATACACAAAAGTTATGCAGAATTAGAAAATTGAAGCCAGAGTCTCAAATTAATTTTTTCTAACTAGTCATGATTTATATTGCTCTCATATACATACACGAAAATATTATACGTACCACTTTTAGAGTAATAAAACCTCTACATTTCACTGACACAATTAGCAACTGTACTGGTGAAACCAAAGGCTTAGTTAGAAAATATCCAGTATAGAGACAAAGACCAGAGAAGGTATATGTGATGTCTCCTCCAGCATGCACTCCTATTCCCAGGGACACACAGCTTTGGACTTTTCAGAGCATTAGCTGCATACTTCATAGACTTCAGTGCATTCTTCTTCCATTGATTTGTCCAATCATGAAATTCTCAGTATCCAAAACATCCTGCAGAATTCGCTGTCACTGTTTAGCTATGCTGCATGAGGAAGTACTTCCGTGGTTTGCTGTGAACCATACTCTTGGAAACTTTGAACAAGTCCCTTGCTGTCAGCAGATGGACAGCTGTTTCTAAAAGTGATTTGTTTGAATGTCTGATAAATGCGCACACACTGACACTAAACATAAATTGGATAGAATTTCTATCAAGATAGCTGCCTTAAGTGAGCATCCACTTTATAGTAATCAAGGAAAGGTTAAAAACATTTATTACTAATTTCTAGCAGAGTATCCTGGTCAGTGAAGCATGCTATTTTTAAGCCACTGATTACATAAGCTGTAATATCACAACTATATAAAACAAAACATTGCTGTCAGTCAACTCCCTTCTTATACAAGACTTTGGTCTAAGTACTTTGTGTAACAAGGCTTCTTGCCTGACAGCTTAGTTACACTAAGCTAAAAGGTTGTTTTTACAACAGAAGCAAAGGGAAATTCAATGAGGAGGAGGAGGGAGGGAGGAAAGCTGGCATTTGGAATGGTGACAGAATGGGAGAAGTCCAGTAATTTGGACCATATAGTCCAAATATGACAAAATATGACTTTTTACAAGGCATATTTTTATATAAGTAAAATATTCAAGACTTCATTTTTGATTTAAGATTTAAATGAAATCAGAAGCCAGTAAAGCTTCTCTTAAAATTATCTTGGCATAAAAAGCCCTAGCATTGTTTTATGAAGTTGAACATATATTATTTAGTGTATCTATTCTAGTATTTCACAGATACAGCACTTAATATGTGCATCTTCTGAACATACAAAGTAACCAACCCTCTTGCAATTAATATTTACTTAGTACAAGCTCCCATCTAAAAGTAACACTAACTATCAAACCAACTGTTACAGTAAGTGTCAATTCCTCAGAGACAGAAGGGTATCCTTGTTTTACAAAAAGCCTAGTACATTTCAGATGTTCAAATAATAAGTGGTTAATAAATAATTCACAGATAAATGAATGGATTTTTAGTTTTTCTTTAAAATAGAAAATACTAAACAAGAAGCTAGTATAAAGAAAAAGGGAAGAAATCTCTATGGGAATTATAAAACACAAGCACACCTGCAAGGAGGAAACAGGTGCAAGAAGAGCTAAGCAAATATTAACAGGAACCAGATATATACAGCAGCATTACTATAAATAGTACTTCTACTAGATTAGAAATGACAGTAGCCCAAGGTATTTTCCATTTGAAATCAGTCAGTCTGATCTAGGTCCCATTTAAAAAAAAAATCACAGAGAAGAACTATTTACTTTAGCAGAAGTCAGATCAGACCCGACCAAAGCAGTTAGCGAGTTTATTCAACTTTCTTTCAAATGGAAATTTTATAAAATTAGTCTTCTAAGTGATAGCATCCTCCCTAGAAAGATACAGCAGTCACTGGTACTGCATGCAAGTACTCTCTCATTTCTATCATTTGCCATTAGTTACACAGAAGTTTAAGAAGTGCAAATTACTTAGTTTAAAATCTGAAAGTTTTTTGTACTAACTACTGCTGTCACAAAGGCACTACAACAAAAAATATTTTCAAAGACAGAAACACAAAGTTCTTCCTATCAAAAAAACAGCATTATCTTCTTCTGTCTACAAATTTGTTATTTGGAAACACAAAACTTGACATTGTAAGGAAGAACACATCTCTCTTGCATTGTAGATATTTGGCTTTTCAGAGAAAAGGCCTTTTCCCATCAATTCTCTGAACGTAAATATTCAGAAGACACTGGGTAAACAGAGAAAGCAGCATTTGTCACCAGTAGTGGATGTATACAGAATGACTACCCACTTTTTTAGTGCCAAAAAACCTTCAGTTCAACATTAAAATAAACTAAGTAGCACAGTAATCAGTCAAAGCATACACGGTAGAGAGTCCATTATAACTATCTCTCTTCAGACAAGTTAAAACCTTACATTAAAGAGTTTGTTATTAGCAATTCATTAATTAGTACAACAAATAAAAATGAAGTTTTTACTGACTTGGATACAATGATAATGGTAGAATTTTCAGATTTTATCTTTATACCTCAGAGAGACACGGACTAGTCATATTTCACGGAAGCTGGTTAACAGTTTTAAAGCTTGGCTTATTTTCAAGGTTTGTCAAATCTTAAGATCCATACCATGGCTTGAAGTTAAATATAATGTACTAGAAAATGCACAGCGATATTGGAAACGCTTGTCTATTTAAAGAATTCAACTGTAGCAGAAAATAAAAGCTCATTTTGGGGCTTAAATATAATGCAATGGATGAAATTAGTTATTATTTGAGGAGCACTGGGTCTGAGAAGTGCTTGGCCCAGGCATTGCAAAGGTGATCTCACTTTCTTTCCAAAACAGTCACACATCAATACTCAATATTTAAATATCACTACTGCATTAATGTTGATTTAAAATCTACAAGGGTTATATCTACAAATCAACTCTAAAAGAGTTATGAAAATATTAAAAAAATCCAGTACAAGTACAATATTATGCAGGGATTAATACACTCTTCACTTAAATAAGCTGCTTATGAATGAGATCACTCTCTGCTCTTTATGTAACTTTCTGTTCTAGTCATTATCTTCAGTGTGTTAAGCAACTTGGGGAATTTCCTAAAAGGTAAACAATAACAATTGTATTCTAACATGAAAGCACACTTGCTTTCATCTGATATATACACTGAAATTGATAGACAGCTGTCAACAATTAACTACCATGTACCTTGGTAGTTTGTTTTGTTTTTTTTAAACATGCTGGTTCCATCTTAAATTAATAATCTTAGCCTTATCAAGATAGAAGTATGTGACTAATTCAATCCCCACTAAACAGCTGCCCTTTTCAGAAGTCTAAAAAATAGGGCAACCTATGATTAAGCTGTACTAAAAAATTACTTGCCCATCTTGTTTAAGAATATAGCAAATACATTTTTATAATACTCTGCCACATAAGCTTTATCTTCATAAGCAATCAATTACTCTTCCAATAAACAATGCCCTATAAAGTATGTAAAAAAAAAAAAAAAAAAACTCAAAACCTTACTTTGAACCAAATGTTACCTTAGAATTATCCTAAGTAAAGGTGGATATACTTCATCTTTACTGTTATACTATCTTTACTGTTATACTCCTCATAAATGGAATAAATTTGGAGAAAATGCAATAAAGAAATACATGCTGCCTTAAAAAGCAGATCTTGAGGTAAGCCTTCTTTGAGTTTTAGACTGCATACCTTATACTTGAGACTAGAATTGGACCCAAACAGCAAAAGCAATTCCAAAGAGAGAAAGTTCAAAAGGGTCAGTGTGCAACAACACAAGATGACAGTCCAACCCTTAAGACGACACATTATTTGCAAATTCGGCTCTTTGCACCATAGAAAATGAAATCAAATGCTTGTTCTCAAAGCAAAAGAAACCTTTTAACATATACAGAAGTATATGAACACACGCACAATCACACACACGCGTGTGCGCATGCCAAAAGACAGACAATAAAAGCAATGGTGGCTTCAACTTGGGGAGAGTGTAACAGTAGCTTCAATACAAAGAAAAAGGTCACTATTCAATCTGCTAGTTATCAAACTGAAATGAAGTTCAATCCTGTGTGAAGCATTTTTTGTCAGAAAATTATGCAATCTCCTCCAAGCTCTACCAAGTATTCAGTTTCCAAAAGCAGCTGAGTTATATCTAGAAAAATATGAAGCTTCCTTTCTGTGCACACTTGCAATTTAATTTACAAATATACAAGAGATAACAGAAGATAACTGTTACTTTAAAACATTTTATCTGAAGTAATTTACACAGCAGTGTGTGGCACATCTGCATAATTTATTCAGAAGTTACACTGCACACACTTTCCCAGAAATCCTCATGGCAGAAGCCAATGGATTAGAAAGCAGAGTTTTACACTATTTGCAACATCAATTATATATGGGACATCAACTAAGTCTTCATTGTGTATGTTTACATTTTGGAGCCCTGGTTCTGCTTTTGCCTTCAACATTGTAAACCAGAATTACACATACACAATGCTAGTACAAACAAAAAGAATATGTGGTTATATTAATTGCTTATAGGATTTGATAAAAATGATTCCATCTTCCACTGTAATAAGCCAGCAGGTGGACAGCACATTGGCCTTACTGACCTTAACTGAAATTGGTTACTTTGTCTCTGTTATGACTGAAAGCTGGTTTCTTGGGGAAGAAAGAAAAGAAAACACCTCTAGTAAACAGCCAGCTGTGTCATGTAAAGCCTAACAGACAATAAAAAAAGTATGTTTTGAGAGCAGAGAAGGTTGTGCCTTACCAGAAGGGCATTAAAGTAACTGTTAAATAACAAAAGAATAAAGAAGATGGGGGGGGATACCTATCTTAAGAGTACATTAGAAAAAAAAAAGATTCTTCCATTTTCACTTCTAAATTATTATAGTTTTTAATGGGGAGAAGATATAAGCATGTTAACAACAATTATTTAAAAGGCTCTTACCTCATTATTTGGGTCTTGAATGACCTTATAAAGAGCTGGTACCAGAGGTTTTTTTCGGTGCAATGTAGCTGCATAACTGGAAATTTGTGTTTCAGGTAATGCCTGAAGAAGAAAAAAGTTAAGTTATTCCAAAACTTAACAATCACCATGAAAACATTCAGTCTCATCCCAACATGAAGAACAATTCCTGAAGTTCAGTAAATTTTCAGAATTCATTCAGTACCAATTCTTCTTCTCCATTAGAATAGCATTTCAGGACATGCAGCAACTTTTCAGGGTTAAATCTGAAAGTAGCTTCAAATTTGTCTTTTCTAAAATCATTTGCTCCATATCTTGGTATGAAGATTCCTGTTCTTTCTCGATATCCCACACTAAGCACTTTTCAAGGTCTTTATTTATCAACTTAAATTTTACTTAAGGTAATCTAAAATGAGTATGCACAGTCTCAGGTTCCACAAGTAACCATGGCTGTGGGTTCTGCATCCTTGACTGCTCTACGTACTGCTAACAATAATGTGCAATTTGATTTCATATATCATCAATCATGTGAGGAGTAACTAACTCTTAACTTAAACAACAGATTAACTTCATCTCAGTCATGAAATCTAGTTTGCCTGTTCATGCATTATTCTGTATTTCATTCAGCATGATTATCGACATGATAACAACTTAAAAGATACTTTCAGATACTTCATGATAAAAAAGTGTGTAGAGAAAAGTTTAATCAGCCAATTTTTCTAATATAAAATTTAAAAAACCTCCAAACACTTCTAATTTTTAAATACAAAAAGTTGATCAACTTAAAATGTGTCCAGAGTTAGGTACCCATCAGTCAAATTCTATCAGCTTGGTCTACACTGCAAAATATGCTTTAAAAATCACATTTGCATATCAAGCAGTACTATAAATATGCATTGTATTTTATGCATCAGCTGACTCCATTACACACATTTGCATGCTTTATTTATTAAAAGTGAATGATAGCTATATTGTGACTTAATAGCACATAATATTAGTATTTTATTTCTAATAATTAGCATTTTAGTGTTACTATTTGACATCTCATTTTTCTTCTCAGCTCACCTTGAATTCTGACAGCCATTCTTCTACCACACCTCGTTCCGTTCCCAGCATTTTCTTACTTTTTTCCTTCTCTTACCTTTAGAAGAGAAAGAAAAAAAAGGAAGTAGAGTCCCAGTAGCAAAACTTATTTTTGTAAAATTCTACAGCAATGTAAAGCTGTTAACAAATTTCCAATAAACTTATGTAATATCGAACAATAGCAAACGCTGCATTTCTGACAAACAGTTGCACTTTCTATCCTAAACGATTTTCTTCAGGCACATTAATGGTGGTGGGGTGGGAGAGGAGGAAGGAAAAAGGAGGATTCAGAGCTTCAGGCCAAACAGTAGATTATTTAAGACAAACACACCATCCCATTCTTGTTCCCTTACCAAATATAGTACAAAGAAAAGACAAGCGGAGCAAAGTAAAGAGCATCATGGAAGAAATCATGTAATACACTGTAACAACAGTTCTGGATATGGCTCAAAGTAAAGCAGTCATAAAAAACAGCTATTAGAAATCATGACAGCAGAATTTTACTCCTTAAAGCTTGTTCTTGAAGAGTTTTGAAGCTGCAAAATGTAGGCATTCTAAATGCATGTTGAAATTTTCAGAAGAAAAAAAAAACTTGCAGCAATTTAGAAAACATTTATTGTTATTTTTTTCTATTTATATATATTGATCTTGTTCCAACAATTCCTTTCATTTTCACATAAGCATAATTCTCAAGCCAACAGGAACAATGTTTAAACATAAGCACATAAGCTTGACTAAACAGTTTAAATCATTACAGGCATTAGGAAAAACAAAGGTTGAGTACGATTTTCTGATGCAAAGTTGAGAGATTTCTATGGTAAACATCTAAAGAATCATATGAAACATATTTTAATACATAAAATGTCTAGAACTGAATCAGCAGAGTATACAAGCTTTAAAATCATCTCCCCCAAAACATCTAACATACTAGAAATGATGCTATTGTAGATATCACAGACAATTCTGCATGACTGAAGTTTTTAAAAAAATAGCCCAATATGTTATTTTCAATCTTATTCTGATCATCACATACTTGCTATTATAGTTCTAGTACAAGGAGATAATTCCATGAAACTAGTCTGCTTGGTTCATTAGACTTTTCTCAAAAAGTTGCAACATTATTGGCTACAAAACATTGACTCACACATTAACTCCAAGATACTGTTCCAGAAATTAGATCACAACAACAATAACCAACATACAAAACAGAAGGAAAATCTAAAAATATCTGTAATACAAATGAAAGCAGAATTTCCTCAACAAAACACTGTCATGTTACCTGTCACTTTAAAGCTATCTTTAAAATGATGATGTATCTCTCTGAAAATGTAAGAAAACAGTTGAGAATAAGTTGAGATGGGGAGAGAATGAAACCTCACTTCGATTAATGCAGGGAAACAAAGTTAAATCAGTAATTTTCATTCTAAAAGAGTCTTTGCTTAAAAATACCCAGCAGAAATAATTTGACTGAACTGAATTATATTAACATATGCTAAAAGTATGTAAGATTTTAAAAAAGCAATGCCCATAAAATACCCAGTCTAAAGGATTTCTGATTTCATAATAATCCACAGAATGCCCAGGGATGACACTGTCAAATCACACTCAGCAAGTAAAATGGCCATTACAGCATGAATGAGCAAAAAAGCTCAGATAAGAATATTTTATTAAGTCTTCTAAGTTTGCTTCACTTTTATCATCAGAAGAACCCATAAAAAGCATAAGAGTCTTTATTCTAAGAGTTTCCTAAACACTTGGAATAACAAGCTAGTTAAATTTCAGGTTTCCACATGGATTAAGGGGATAAATATCCTAAGTATTTTTTTGTTTGCACATGGTTCTTGGTATATAAAACAAAAATTTCAACATTTCTACCTGGAAAATCTGGAAGAAATACAAACTGGAGCTTCTACATGGATTTAGCAGTTTACATCAAAGCTAGCATAAAGTACAAAGTTAGTATAAGCTTTAAAGATACTTACTAATATTTACTGACCCCTCCCTCCCCCAATTTAATTAACCTTTCTTAATAAATTTACACTGCTCTGAGAAAGTATTTGAAGACAATGTTTTAACAACTATATTTGCTGTAAGAAAAACAATGTATGATGTAACACTCTCTTCTATTCTAAACCAACTGAAACTTCTCGCAAATTGTATCTAAATACAAAGTGTAGGATTACTCGTTTTATTTATTTAAAGACCCTACCACTTACCTCCTTAATCTTGGCTCTGCTGCTAGAAGAAAGAGTACTTTCCCTTGTTTAAAGGGTGCATTAAAACATGAGATGTCAAAACTCAGATTTTAAGAAAGAATACCAGCTATTAAGAGATTTGCCACAATCGGCAAGATGTACATATTCTGCTGATGTACAACAGTTGAAAAATTAAACATTGGACCTATACCATTTTTCCTGTAAGACAGGATGAATAGTAGTGAATTGGATATTTACACATTTATATTTTTATGGATCAGAAACATTTTTTTGAAGGAAACAAAAGATTTAATATGACTGAGCAACCAGGGTATTTTGTCTTTCTGCTTGGCCTCAGTACAGGTTACCAATACTTGGAAGCCATTGAGGTCCCAAAAGATTTTAATCTGATGAAGTGAAACGAAGCAGTTGTCTGATGGTAGAGACTAAAGCCTATTTCTAACCCCATAAAGCTACAAGAAGTCAGGTAGGGCTAAATGAGTTAGAGAATTTGGGACTAAACAACTTTATGAGAGGGACCAATAACAGTTTAACGTTCCATAGTAAACTCAAGCCTCCCCAAAAATATGTGGTTCTATTTTTCAAACAAACGCTCAAGTATTCATGTCTATAAGGAGTCACTTCATACCATGGTTAAGGTACATTAAGGTACACCAGTCACAACACTGCACCCAGTTCTATTAGTTCTGGGGACAAAAGTATTTGACTACTCCACATTTATCTTAAAAACACAAAAACCCTCCTTGCTCTCCATTAAAGTGCTTTAAAATCAAAAGGTCTCTTCAAAAGAGATTGCACTAGCACAGTAAGGTTCTCTTCTCAATTATTTTTACAGTTGATACTTATTTTTTAGAATTTATTTTTAAAAATAAAAGACATGACAAGCAGGTCTTTTAAGAGGCACTCTCAGAGAGCTAGTCATTCAGATTCAGTAATGATGCAGGGCAGTTAAGATTCATCTACTCTGATACTACGCCCATCATACAAACCACAAAAGTGGCTAGTTTGAAAATAAAAATTAGTTTTTAACTTTGCAGTAACGGTACTATGCAATTTCATTCAGGATATTAGCAAGAATATGTTCTAATTAAATTAGAGGCAGAAAAAAAAGACAAAGAAAAGTGTTCCTGTGCCTCTTCTACAACAGCTTGTCTTATGCAGAAAAGCATACACACATGGGTGTGCTTGCATGAGACTGTGTGTAATGGGAAGAATACGAGAAAGAACAGTGTTCGGGAATAGCAACTGAAAACATCATCTATGGAGACCTGCACAGCTAACCAACAAAAAGGATGAAAAAAATGACCATGAACTGTAAGAAAGATGATGTCATTCTCTCAGCCTACATAGTTCCCTTCCAGCCTTGTGTGCTGGATTATCTATTTAATCATCCTGTTTGTAAATGAAGAGTTCTCCCATAGCCTTTAGATTACTTTTAGAAGTGCATCTGTGACACGGTATACAAACACAAGGTTTTGATAGCTTATAAAAGAAAAGACTTTTACAAAAAAAGAAATTATCTTTTAATTATAATTTTATTAAATAGCTACAAACAAAAGAGAAGAGCTGAAAATATTATGGTTAACCCAAAAAGTAAAGAAGATATGTTATAATTTAGGTCAGGCATAACGTCTGTATCATGAAAGATGAAGAAAACTATCATTGTCTGTGTATGTGCAATAGATGATGATTTTGGCTGCTTTCACTCTAAGTTGCATTTGAGCTAACAATTTCTTTAAACACTACAGTGCATTTCTAAACTCACAGGTTAAAACCATTACAGAGCTACATACAGGCAGTTTTAATGCATTTAATTCACACTGATGGCATTACTGACACACAAATATTTTAATAGGGTTTTGCATTCACCATGTGCATTAAATAGCCTCCTTTCAACAGTTGTTTATGGTTCACAGTAAAGAGATTGAGCTAAAGCTCTTACCCTGAGCATAAGACGACTAAAAAAAATAATCATAAGGAGATTGAAGCTGTGAGGTACTCAGATGGATTTAGCTTAGGCCTCCAACCTACTGCAGACTTCTCACTGCCCCCAGCGGGGGGGGGGGTTGAGGGAAGGGGGGAAAGAATAGCGTTATTAAAATTTTCCCTGCTTACAGTAATTTATTGCCTTACTCTTGGGAGTTTTGCTCTGATAGCCAACAGGTAAAAGAGCTGGGAAAACTGTTGTTAAGATCTTACTGAGACTATTCAAACACATGCTAACATATGTTTTTTAGGTAATCATCCACACAGAAAAAAATTACAGAAAACTAATTTCATATGTCCAGCCCCTCTGGAATGACAAGAGTAGCACAGGTGCCACTTGTAAGTTCTAAACAATATCCTAGCCCACCTTTGTTAGCTAGAAGCAGAGCAGTTAATAGCAGCCTGAAAAAGGATAAACTGAGGAAACAATAAAATGTAAGAGCTTTTTGAGGTGATATTAGACATATTAATACAGTGACTGCTTCATTAAGATTCCAACAAAAGCTTATTTTTGACAGAGCTTGGAGTTGAACAGCTGCCTGAATGAAAACACAAAACAGAAAATCTGTGAAAGGACACTGTATTTTAAAAGATACTTTGGCCACTTTTTTTAAAAAAAAAAACTTTAAATAGTTATATAATAAGTTATATTCAACAGAGCTGTCATATATTCTCAGATATCTTTACCACCTTTTTCCTAAAAACTACAAATACCTACTAACTACTTCAAAGTCCTTTTTTTTCCTCTCTCTCTCTCCCTCCCTCCCTTCAATATAACCATCTTTTTCTTAAGTTCTTTTAGTCTGGGGTGGTGACAGCAGAGAAAAAACTTCCACAACTAAATGACAAGATGAAGACTAGTACTATTATCTTTAAACCCACAAGCACTCATGCTGATTACCTTCTTAAAAATAATGTCAAGAACATCTGAAGTGTCACTATTTGCAGAACTTTTTATAAAAATCGTAGGAAACAGGTTAAACATGAAGTGAAAACTGTTTTTTTTTTCTCATTTTTGTTCTTGTAATTCTTCTTGTAATTTTGAAAATTACATCAGTTCAATTAGAAGTCGTGTTTTTGATATATGAATTACATTGTGAAGTCCCATGATAAAAGCCCTTCAAAAGGTCAGGTGGAATCACCTATTATGGTTTTAGAATGTATTTGTTTTGATTTCTAAAGGAAAATTTGGATTTAAGAGCAGGTCAGAGTTTGTTAAAAGGAAAATGAAGTAAAATATGATATATAAACTGTTTGGAAGCTGCAAGTTCAAGGTTACAGGACTACATGTAGCATTTAGCATAGCCCTTGGCAGCAAGTGATCAGGTAACTGCTTTCAGGGAATACAGGCTTTTGAAGGTAAGAATCTGCTTCAGATTTCTAAAGCATCTTTAAATATCCTAAAAATAATGCAGATTCAGAAATAACAATATTAGATTAATTTAAATTCAGGTAAGGAGTGACTTATTTCAGCAGAAGAGCTGACAAATTTTTCTATAAAATAACACATCTAAATAAAATTCTGCAGACAAAGGTTTCCAAAGACATCTTTTTGTTAGACATTGAAAGTTCATGATCATCAGTCATTAGAATGAGACACAGATAATTTAAAGCATCACTGGACATGCTAACAGCAGAAGTTCATATTTAGTTCACTTTGCCTGAAATAAACATCATCTACAGAAATCTTCTACAGATTCATCTTTACCTCTCTTTAAAGAAGTCAATTTTCTAAAGGAGGAAGAGGAGGAAGAATACAGTAGTTTTTCAGTCTGGAATGCATCTGTCAAGCCTTCAAATACTGCTCCGTTTTCTGAAAGATGAAAATAAACACTGATGATCACAAAGTAAGGGGTAATGTGATAATGCATGTATGTATGTTTTTAACCTTACAAACTGAAGTTTATAAAAATACCAAAAACTTACCTAGGCCCTCCTGTAACAAAGCAATTTGCTATAAAAATACATCAACATTTTTAGCATGGGAAAAGAATGGAGAGGCCAGCTTCATGAAATCCTAAAGCAAGGCTTTGTCACTGGTGTGGAAAATGTTATTAGTTGGGAATAGTATTGCAAAGACAGTAGAAGGGAACACTGAAGCACTGCTTCTTCAGAAGAACAGTGAAAGAAAGACACACAATGAATGAAAGCAGTAATACTTATATAAAATACAAGCTGAATGCATATTGTGACTTTGGAGAACGTGTTTCTTGAAAAAAAAAGTCCAAATGATAACAGGAACATATTAAAGAGTACTCCTTATAGAGCAAAAAATCTCAGTATAATTGCAAAAAACACTGTATATTGCACTAAAGCTCACATTTCACTGCAGGATCCCTTCATGTTGAGTGTGAGATAGAACACACACGTGAGCCAACTCTAAGTAAATCAGAGAATTTCAGTATCTAAAGACCCCTAATACAGAATTCAAGTATATGAACAATGCATCTATTCCATTCTGTACTGTTCAAGCAATTACTTTTTCTAGTTTAGATACTAAAAGGCCCCCTTTATCACCATGCTTATTACATATAGGTTAACAGGAGGTACTATTCTTTTCAGGTTAAGCTGCAACTGAAAACTTTTACAACAAAATAGCATGCAAAGGATGCTCCCTGTGAATTTTCTGAAATCAACTCTTTTGAAAAAAGAGCAATTCCTTGGAGGAATCTTAAGTATTACACTTCTGAATGGATGAAATCCAAATCCTTTTCCTCCTTCCCTGACAATATTTAAAAAATTGAATAAAAAGAGAGAGAGAGAGAGAGAGACAGACAGACAGACAGAGATTACTTCCCTATAGGGGAGATTTTTAAACATACACAGGAGAACTGAAAAATAAAAGTAACTTTTTTTTAAAAGTAACTTACATCAGTTGTTGCTTATAATTATTAGATAATGTCTTAAAGGGAGAATATGAGTTTTGTAAAAGTTCATTCAGGACTTTTATAAGCTTCCAAGTTTTACAACATATTAGAAACAACCTTTTCATCCAGATATGGCATTTGACGTATCCTATTCTCGGAAAGTTATCTGTGGTCCCATCTAGCTCTAAATTATTATGCTTGCTACCTCATAGTTCAATCATGTTTAATCTGCTACCCCTAGTCTCAAAATCAAAGATATAGATCCTGTAGGTGCATTAGGTGGGCCCTTCCAGGGCTGCTATAAGAAGTTGAATAGGGTTTGTTCTACGTATGAACCTGACTTCTCTTGTCCCCTGAACCAGAACTACAGTTATAAACCAGCAAATCAGATGATGGAACATATACTTCTGTATTATGTTCCACTCTAAACAAATAGACTCGGCATAAACAGATCTGCACAGACCTGACAGCCAAATCAGGCCATATCTATTCAAAGTTTTACATTCACTCATCTGTTCACTCATAAACCAAAGCTGCAGGTTTTCTGGAATTAAATCGAAGAAGCTATTACAAAATCATTACGTAACCTCATGATGGGGGAAGGTGAGGATTTGAACCATTCTACATACAGAAAGCAGTAACTGTCCTTAGCCAGGGGGCAAACATCAGTTTTCACATGTGGCCAAAACCCCCCGTTTCCCCCCAACACGATTACTTCAGCTTGTAAGATTCTGTTAAAATTCAGAGGCAAGCAGCTGCTCTCCTCCAACACTGTATAAGCCCCAAAAGACTGTATCATCTCCATATGAAGCTGGCTATGAAGAAACCTTTCAAGAGGGAATTCAGATTATGCTTTTTAAAAAGACTCTTTACACTCCGATGATCAGCAGCAAACAAAACCACAGCACAGCTCCAATAGGATGGCTTTCACCATCCTATGCACTTTTTGCATCACTGAGCACCAAATGCTATTACATATTTTAAGTAACAACATGTGTTCTTTGCCCTATAGCTCTAAAATTCAGAGCAAGCCTGCAATGAGAACACTAAATAAACTAACTATTGCAAAAATACAGAGCTCACAAGGCTATCAAGAATGTCATGCATCAAGCCAATCATTAGTTGTCTGATTTACAGAAGAGATGCAGTGATTTGGAACGAGAGAATACTACAAAAAAAGTGAAATCAATGAATTTGAACAATCAACAATTCTCCCAAGTCAGGATTTAGCCTGGCATATTTGAAAAAAAATGCATAAACTTAAAAAATTGCAAGAGTGATTCAAAACTCTTACTGCAAATGTTATAAAGATTCTAATGTTCCTACTGCAGAAATGCAATAACATCAAGTATCCTAATGGCACAATACCTAAACTACCTCAGAAATTAACTCCTGGCCTTTGGAGTGGAAAGGTAAGTCACAAAGCACTGCAAATGGTTGAACATGCCAGTCTTAGCAAAATCCGTATACATAATCTTTGGCTGGTTCACACCCAGTGCAAATATCTTCACTTGCAGCATTACACTTGATACGCACTGCTTAAGTGCCTTCTCTTATGAAAGTCTATCAAGCCTAACAAAATCCACTTACAGCTGTTCGTTTGTCAAACAAGTCAACTCACAAAGTTAAAAACTTCACCTGAGCTAGCACCAAAACCTGGGCGCAATCGCAAATTACAGTTAAGTGCATATAACAGCTAACTAACATGAAAAAGGAGAAGTCCACCTTCTCTTCCAGTATCCCACATATTTCTGTTCCATGCTGGTGCCATGCATCAGACCTTCAAGCAAGCCCTGTTTAGGGACCTTGCCTCTCTTTCCCTTCACCCCCGCCCCAGGTAGAAAATTATTCCGGCAATAAAAGATTTGTTTTCTGCAGTTTCTGAACTGGTTTCCAAAGAGTCTAACAAGTGACTGTGGGTACAACGGTAGGGGCAGGAACGCACAATTACATTTATCAAATCCAGTGCGAGTCAGCTACAGAACCAAAACCATAGTTGCGGCCTATAAAACCAGCCACCTTGAAAACAACCACTAAAAATATATCCTATGCTTTGTCCTTCAAGAACAGTACCAGAAACCAAACTCAGTGCACAGTATTTATTACATGTAACAAAGTAAAGTTTAACAGTTCTACTTTGAAGTTACAGGACATGAAAACAGAAGAGTTCAGCCTATGTGACATACTCTCCAAAAAATGCAAAGAATTAGATTGCGGAGCATCACACTACAGCCATCTTATGCTTATTCATCCCTGAAGGAAAGAACACTGTGTCTTACTTTATCTGTATTATTTATCTTAGGAGAACAAGCAAAAGGTTTTTACACAACAGATCTATTTGGGTCACCTCTGCGGTACGATCTACGTATTTTCATTCAACAAAAATTCCATTCTGCCTTGTGAAGTTGCTTATATTAATACAGCTAGTTTTTCTGACACTTTCAGAACATTTTTGACAAGTTGTAAATTGAACACCAATAATATGAACTGCATCCCATAAGGAAAAGCATCTTATATAGATAAGGTGCCAGTCTTGCATCACATTTACAGAAACGTGTAAACACAACCATTTTGTTTGTCCAATGCTACATTTGCATTCTTCCTGGAACACTTTTTTTCAGATGTTAAAACTTGCTTTGCCCACATGATTTGGGAATGATGTAGGCAAGGAGCTCTGCTGTAACAATACAGAACTAGCCCACACCTGCTTATGCTAGGATTACTCTACTAGTCTGTCAGTTCAGAGGTAGGACAAAAGATCCCTTCAAATTATCTGGATGGATTCTACAAGTTGTACTAACTGGCAAGTTACCCAGGACATGAATTTACAGCACAGTAACTCTGCACTGATGTACCGTGTGAACATTTCACAATGGCACAGCGAGGTCTTCGCTCGGGCCCGGGGGCTGCACCTCCCTGCTGTTCTCACCTTCCAAGCTCCTGGGCTGCTCCAGCGATCACCCCCCCTCCACCACGGGCTCTGCGCCTGCCCACCAGCTGGCCTTTGCCACCAGCTAGAAAGGAACATGACAGGTAACATGATTCTCTCTATCTGACACATGGACATACGCTGAGATTTTCACCTGAGCATCAGTAAAGAACGCCTCCTGCTTAGCACTAAACAGAACTTTGCAACGTCAAGCAGCCATATGGGTGTGTCTCTAAAGTAAACTGGTTCGACTGCATTAAATCCTCTGCATGTTTATTCAAAGTTGAAGTGGCCTCAACTAAAAGTATCAAATTTCATTTCCAGAGTGTTCGTGTGTCTTCCAATGCAAACAGAATGAAGGCAATAAGTTAGATTTCTCATTTTTAAAAAGGCTGGATTTGTTTCTACAATGGCTCAAAAGTTCTAATAATACGCAGTGACCATAACAACTAAACTATAATATAGTTATCAGTAACAGTAGTAACTAAATATATCCAAATATTTTGACAGATAGACTGATTTCTAAGATTCCTTAAATTCTGCACAAGCTAAAATGATGAAGATAGACAGATAGACTAAATTCACATTAAAGCACAGAACAGAAAAGTTGTAGTTGGGAACACTGTCATTTAATGTTAAAATCAAATACAGAAATAATGACTGAAATGCTTCCAAAAAAGCACTTAAAATAATAATAATAATCCTAAACTGAAGTTACATTTGTCATGAAATTGTAGAATGTAAGATGAAGCTATTCAATCATTATGTCTGAAATCTTTACTTTTAACATCAAAGCTACAACATTCTGTTCTCTAAACAAGCCAGTCTTGCATTGTACTTTTGCCAATTAGAGCTGAGATCTGAACAGAATTTTATCAAGTGAAAAACAGACTAGTTCATGCACTGGACAAATAAATAGAAAAGTATGAAACCACAGATTCACTCATGATACAGTAACAGCCTATATACTTAACAAATTAGCTTTCACCGAGACATATAGGATCACACTTTATGACTTTGAAAGTGCACTTACGACAGTTTTGAGGAGGTTAGACAAGCTAGAAAATGTGTATAAACCACAAGACAATGAAAATGAAGCTACCACCAGACATGAAAAAGCATTCGATCAACTCTTCTCATTGGAGAGCACTTTTTCCACTTACATTGTAAAAATATACTAACAAAAGTGAGAGAACAGATGTATGTATCACCTGCATGTTCTATAAACTTGTTCATCATAAATACATTGTTATTTATCATTCTGCACTTAAACCACTAACCAAGACCAATTTGGTGTTTCTACAGCAAAACAGTGACCCTAATAATCAGAGCCAACAGCACTGGCTATACAGAAATACCAAGCATTTATAGAGGAGACAAAAAAAAAAAGTACTATCAATTAGATATTAATAACTGGTGACATCTAAGAAGATATGACTATTCCACTTTTCTTAGATAATAGGAGTTTTTTATGGATTCAAAAAAAAGGGTCAGGTTACATAAAAAGGACACGCATTTCAAAAACGAGTCCATTTTTGCTGTCATATAGTAGACGTCACAATGCATGTAATGTAATTGCGTTCCAGCTGCACACTAAATAACAAAATTAAATATTTTTACCTCCAAGGCTATGGCAAGAATACCTTTCAATTAGTATCTGTATTGGGGAAAATTTTCAAAGAGAAGAGCAAAGCTTCAAGATGCATGATCTCTCTCTAATGCCACATATGCAAGAGAACATTACTGGCTGAGAGTAGGCCTTCAGGAAAAAAAAAAAAAAAAAAAAGAAACAAAGAAAAAAAAAGAAAGAAAAAATCTCCTAAGAGGCTATTGTGCCTCAGTTGCTCAGTAAATAGCTGTATACAGCTTCATCCAGCTACTGTCAGGTTGTACAGTAGACAGTATTTTACAGCGATGGGTTCTGGTATGTTCTGCTTTCCACGCCGGAAAAGAGATCAGCTCTTAGGCTAATACAAGTTGAATACAAGACTAGCCAATATCAGCTGAACTGCCAAACTGGAAATGTTCAAGCCTGGTCGTAGTGGGCACCATAATCCAAAAAGTTTATAAATTACTTCTTCTATTTACTAAAAAGAATATGTATTATTATAATAAATATATCACAAATACCATCTATCTTTCCATATAAATGTATCAGCCATATTTAATACACATTTTTATAACCTTTTTTTGATAAAGACGTCAGAAATAAATTCAGAGACTGCTGCCAATAAACTAGAACCACAGCTTGGCTTTAGAGACAGAGACAAACATTCTGTCAGATGTTTCTTGGTTATAACAGCTCCACAGCATGAGGAAATACATTTCTACAAGTAAAAGAATTGACAAAGACAGAAAGAAATAAAATATTCTCTGGACTATTACTAATTTACATCATTAGCTCAAGTCTTCTCTTTGATACGAAGGAAATGCTCTTCCAACTCCAGTTTTTAGTTAATTTAATTACAAGATGAAGCAGATATACGTTTCAGCTAAAAAATAAATAAATAAATAAATAAATGCTGAAGTATTTAGGATTCAGGTTGCCAGCCTTAACAGACAATCCTCAGTCAGGTAAAACACTTGGATAAAGCACCATTCCTTCCAGTCCTGCTTTGACTCGCTTAACTAAAAAGCTTTACTTTTAGATCCTAGGGACAAAAAAATTATCTGGAAATGATGGAAGAAAGCCTTATCCTAGTGAAGTCAAAGGCAATTGATAATACTCTTATTATAAATTATTATATATAAAAAAAAATATAATGCTACCATGCAGCGAGCTCCCATTTCTCATTACAAAGGTCCCATCAGTTTCAGCTGCTGCCAAAAAAAGGGACAAAGAAAAGATACTGCTCATCTCCTGTTCCAAAAAGCCTCCTCTAAATCATTTGAGCCCTGAACTATCTAAATTATCTTTTCACACGCCAGAAAGCTCTGCTGCCAAACCTTCCATCTTTCTACAATTATTACAATAAAGAATTACAAAATTGTGCTTTGCAGATACAAAACTCTGGTGGCATGCTGAAAGCCAAATAATTAGTATGAACAAAAATACAAAACTGAAAAGAGACATATTATAATAGTGAGAGCATTTAAGAACTGCAAAGAAAAAAATCACAAAGTGAGAAGAAAAACACTATTTTTGCTTCAGCTATTTTACATTGAGACTCGATTGACTTCATTCTATTATAATAGAATTAAATAAGCCATTTATAAAGCTGACACATTTTCACTGTATTTTACAGCATAGTTGTAGAAAGCTACAGAAGTCAGGTGGCTTATCGGTAGTTCAGCCTCACAGAGTCTAAAGACCTGAATGAAGCAGAGCCATACTTTGAATACTTGCAGCCAACTTGCACCTATGAGTTTATGCAGTGAATAAAGCAGAAAAGAGTTAAGATTATCTAAGAGGATAGGGAAGGAGACATTTATCTTGAAACTGTCCTTGATGAAAAGAAAATACTCCTCTACTTTACTTAACAGGATTTTGGAATCAACAATATAATAAAGGAATTATCCTCCAGTCTCAAATATAGCAGCATACACGATAATTATTCTATTATAAAGACTTGACATACTAAAAAAAGAAAAAGACAAAAAATATATACGCAGATTAGCCATAGAAATGTTACCTTATACATTCTCTTAGCATCAGTTTCCTTAGAAACAACTTCATGCAGTCATCCTACACTAAACCTGAAACACTCTCTTGTCAAGATCCTGTGTGATAACCTATCCTACACTAAACAATACAGGCTTTCTCTCCCTTTGCATCAGTTCACATGTAATAATTCTTCCTATGCTAGTTTGTCTGCAACTCATGAATTTCCTCACCTACGAAAACACTTCCATGCAAATTACTTTCCATGTAACCCTACCACTCCCAAACAACTTGGCTCACCGTTTTGGTTCATGAAGTAAATTAGGTCTACAAAGATAGGAAGTGCATAGAGAGATGTAGCCTAAAAAAAAGCTAACAGCAAACTAACACTTGTGAAACTGCAGTTAAGGGACACTCAGTGCTAAGTGCGAAAAAGGAACAGGCATTAACTACAAGAAATCTTGAAACAGAATTTTTATGAGAGAGAAAAAAAAAAGATGACTTTAGAAGAGGACTGCAAACATCTATACTGAGAAAAGTCACAATCTCTCCTGCAAAGGAGAAACACACGCAGGGACAAACAGTTCTAGAAACAGGAAATCTAAATTCTAAATAGCTTCCCTTTTTCAAGCATTAACATCCTCACATGATACAAACCAAAGTCTATTATATCATGAAATTAACCATCAAAATTGAAATGCTCCATTTCAGACGATTAAAATATCAATGTATAGTTATCCCTATACTATCTGCGACCCACTACAATTCACCAGAACTAGAATTTAGGTTATATATTCAAGAATTAATTTACCTATCTTTCTTTCCTCTACCTTGAGTACTACCAAAGAGACCTGACTTAAAGGATCCTCTGCCAATCTCTACACCAGAAGAAATGAAATCTCTCATTCTAATCTTTCCAGCTGCCAGCTAGTAAAGCCTTCAGCACCAGGAAATAGATAATGAGTAAATGAAGCTGATGTGTCAAATTCTTCCCACTCATACATATATTTACACATACCCACAAGCTCTTAAATAACTGAGTATTTCATATTTATTTCAACTATAGTAATATGGCATAATATTAGATATTTTACTACTTCATTAAAAATCCAACACTCGGTTTCAAAATGCCAGAGTTAAAGGTCTGTGAGCATTAGGATATTATTCTTTTTTGAATGATCACATACTATTTAATACCTGTGACACTAATGCATCATTCATGTTTAGGAGGTATGATTTCTCAAGGATAAAAATCAATTCTGATTGACATTCTGGCTTCGCTTTTCCAATACAATTTCCTAGACTTCAAAAGGCAAACTGATCAACAAATATAATCATGTGAAACATCACAGATCCTCAAACTAGTCATCAAGAAGGCATAACCTGTAGAATGGCACCAACCTCTTCCACTTGACCTAAGGGAATATATGAGGCAATCAAGCCCTGAACACAGAAACTCTGAGGAGCTAAGGCACACACTGGCTGCTTGCTGTACATGGATATGTGCTTAAGTAGCATGTAGCATGAAGAGTCCAGAAACCTCAGATCTACTTCAGGTTACAGAGTGAAAATTGCTCAGACAATAGCCTTCTTTATTGTTTCCAACTGCAATTTTCAGGAAACAGTCTTCCCCTACGTAATGCATCACAGCATTATTTCATGATCAATAACTTTCAATCTTACAGTTGTTTTCTGCAAATTAGAGTGGGAGGGTTTAAGAACTGCATAGAAAAATTCATAAAATGAGAAGAAAAACACTATTTTTGCTTCAGCTATTTTGCATTGAGGCTAGCTTGACCTCATTTTGAGTCAAATCTCCAAACACAAGATGACATACTTCTGACTATCTTAATTCTATATAGCACATAGATCCATTCAAGCTACCTTAAAATTTGCTATCCACGTAACTGACCTAACTGATTAAGATGGCTCTCCCGCACAAATTTATGCTCATGAGTAACCCTATTAACTTCAGTGGGACTCCTCTAAAGGAAAAAGTTACATGTGTCTTTGGTGAGGTCTCTTTCCCCTCCATGAGAAAAGGGCAAAGAAACAGTGCCTCTAAAGAAAGTGCAACCAATTTTAATCACCATATTACTAGAACCATTCATGAAATTCTGAAATCAAGCTTACTAAAATTAGCATTCTGTGGCCTACCACATGGAATTATATGTTACTTCTCTGTGAAATAACTTTATCAGAACTAAAACATCAGTAAATGTAAACTGGTGTAAGATCTACATCAGTTTCCCATTTGTTTTTGGTACAAGTTTAATTATTAACCTTCACTGTTGAATAGTTAAACACAACGCATATTGTTTACACAGTCGTTATTCTTCTACTGTTAAACCAATATTAGAACAGAATAAAGACTGATCAGCTGCAAAACACGAGGGACTACTAAATATTTTAGTGTAAAGTGGATCCTTTTTTTTTTTTTTTTTTTTTTTTTTTTTTTTTTTTTTTTTTTAATAGTGAGGAACCCTAAGTTACTTAAGTAACTGTCAGGGTTTGTTTTTATCTCTGAAACTGAAATCCTTCTCTCTGGGAAAAATTCTGCATACAACTTCTTTAAGAATGCAACCTAAACACAGTAAAAGCAATTTGTCTAAAATCAATTAACCAGATCTTTTATGCATCCTGTTAAGCAAGACTTTCCACAACAGTTCTTATTTATTGCTGTAAATCTGTAAAGCTACAGATCATGACAAAAATAGTCTTCCATAGGCTTTCCTGAAAAAAATAAATAATAAAAATAATAATTAAAAAAAGGGTTAAGGGCATACTGCTATTTATCATGCATGTTTTCTAATCACAGACTGAACAATTTATACGTATTTGTTAGATATTTAAAAGTTGACCATCTTTTACAGCTCTCATTCTGACAGTAGGAGTCTTTCAAGATTACAAGAAATTACAGGTTTAATAGGCAGCACTGAAAACTCATGCAGCTAGCTTCATGGGTGCCCTTCCTTCAGTTTGTTTGGTGTGGAAAGAAGAATGGAATTTATTTAAATGCAGTCAGTGTACAATATTCTAGGTTTACAAATGCATTTTCTCACACCCCAAAAAACAAAAGCAGAAATTCTCACTGAGAACGTAGTGTTCTGAACTACAGCCATTTTTTACATAACCTCACCCATACACAGAAAAAAAAATGTAGGGTTTTGTTTATAACACTGAAAAGTTGTCCTGCTAAGAATAATCTTCAAAGGCTGTTGGAAGAACTGTTTTTTCTTCCCTCAAGTCTCCTGAGGAAAACTTACCTTTGGAAAGATACCAAAGACAGCCTTATATACAAATCTGTCAAAGAGTTATACTAGTAGTTTTTGCAACCTTAATCAGAAGGGTCTTCTCTAGCAAATTCTATACATTACCTCTACTCGAAACAGAAATAGGTCCACGTGAAATAGATTCAATATCTGTGTTTTCCTTATTTTTTCCAGGTAAGTCACGTTGCCCAGTCTTTTATATATATATGTGTGTGTGTGTGTGTGTGTGTGTGTGTGTGTGTATACATACATATATATATATACACACATATATATTTTATTAAGTATATTGGGACTGTAGTAAGTACAGACCATCCTCTTCAAACTCATAAGCAAAAAGTTTTAATCAAAGCCCCAGATTAACTAAGCAGCCTTTTAAATGTGTCATTGTTGTTTCTCCATTCAATTGTGGTGATAGGAAGCAGCAGTATTGCCTGAAGTGCAGGCATCAGGCATCTCTGAGATTCTGAGGTTATACATTTTTTGTATGAGTTATTACGCTTATCTAAAAGAGCATGCTCACAAAGCATATGCAGGTAGCCTTTTGAGAACAATTCAGATATAGAGAAGGTTTAGGAATACAGAGGTTATTAGCATGCACAGCATGCTAATTATTGGCGGACATGCACAGCACATGCATGCACAGCATAGAGTAACCTTTGGAGAAGTATGGTTGATCAGGCACCTACAAATCACACAGACAATCGAAATGTGACTATTTACGTACATGAAAAAAATTGTTCTGAACAAAATACAAATCCAGACCTCACACCCTGGTACTTGGAATTGTGTGCAAGATTTGCATTTAAGATAGTTCTAAAATAATTATTTGCAGTTACCAAAGAGCAGCAGGAGTTTAATACTTGGGAAGAAAAAAGAATCCAAAGTTCCAAGGCTGTTTGTCTTACCTGCCAGCTCTCCAATTGGTCTATTAAAAAAGACTTCTGTAACTACATTTTAATGATTTTGTTTCCTGATCCGTTCCATCTGTTTCACTTGATTAATTAAGAACAAGAAATAAAATCCTAACTTCAAACATTTTTATATAGTAATAAGAAAGGGAAAAGAATAAGCACTATAAATACCTTTTAATTTTTCATAGATGCAAGTCATAAGCATAAATATACAGAATTGACTAATGGCAACAGTAAGCATTTCAGAAAACTACAAAGTCTGCACTCAGGGAAACAAACATCACAATCTTATGAGTCTATTCAAAGTTAACACACATTAATGTAGAATGCAGCAGTATTTAACAGAAATAGCAATAAAGTAACTATTACTACTGGAATTTTGCATAAAGACAGAAGAAGCAGAAAAAATGTTTTTGTCCATCAAAATACATCTATTGGAATATGAATTTGAAATACCTCAAAACTTTCCAAAGCTGAACATTCTTTAAATTGCACATTTCCTAATTAAGTTGAGAAAGCTGTTCACTTGAAATCTGTTCCTTCCTTTCTTCCAGCTTACAGAATATCAAAAACATCAATACCAAAATAAGCTATCAGATTCAATCTCTGGAAGGTTACAATCATGGGAATAGGAACAGGCAGCTGACTGTCACATCCACACACACCTCCACAACCAAAGGTAGTAAAGTCCCTATAAAAAGTTCCAGTAAAATGACAAGCAGTAGTGCTAAAGAAGCTCTTTCCCAGTAGCTGGCAACAACCCAGCATGGCATCATCATTGACCAACAGATTATTTTAAAGCTTTCCACAGCACTCTTGAAACCCTAATGCATTAAATGAAATTAGCATCTAGGAGGATCATTTCCAATTAAGCTTCCCTGAACAAATTTATTCTTCATTCATCCTCTTCTCCTCCTTCAAACATTCTTCACTCACATCAAGCCTGTGTTCCATCTTTAGCACATACCAATGTCCACAACGCTGAGAAAACAGGGGCAGAGGGGACAAACAAACAAAAAAAGCCTTTGCACATTAAGTATACATTGCCCAATAAAGGCAAGTAGGAAAACAAACAAACAAACAAACCAAAAACCATGCACTTCCTCACCGATCACGATCAGCACAACACTTGATTACTTAATTAGCATTGGTTACCGACCCCTAACTAGGTATGGAATCCATCCACAGACTTTAACCCCATTTGGAATTTGCACACAACAAATGTGAAATTGCATAGTTGCACATTTCATTCTGCTGTAGCATCATGAGTTTTATTCAAGTATTGAGGTAGCTAGAAAAAGGACAGAATTACAAATAAAGTTAACATATAAACTTTAATAGGGAATATATTGGAGAATCTCCAACTGTTCTTCTAAAAATTACAGAATTTAAATTTGGGCTCACTTGATGAATTAAAAACTAGATGTAAAACTCTCGCTCTTTAACTGGAGTTAAAATATTAAAGTAGTGCAATATTTTTAGTTTTTCATGTAAATTGTAAAAAGTAATTGTTAAAAATTACAGAAGAACTGTAGTAAACTGAAAAGATTTAACATTCACAAAGAGGGAAAGAGAAAAGCACTATACGCCTCAAGAGTCTGATGCAGTAACTCCTACAACAGAAGATTCATGCATAATGCAGCCTCTGTGTAAATTAAACACATAAAAGTCTCAAAACTATTTTCTCTTTTCTGCTGGCTGAAGTGACTGTAACAATCCAACAAAGTTTCATTTTTATAAGTATAAAGAGTGACTGCATAAGTAGTTTTACAATTGATGTAGATGCAAAAAAATAAGGTAGATATTTTGTGACTGCAACAGTTACTGTCACTAGGAGTACTGTACATCTTAAAGAACTAGTTTCATATTCATGGTTCACTCAACATCTGCACATGTACAACTGCATCTCAATTCTCCAACTCCTTCTTTAGAGATACATGGACTGTAAACCCAGGCTGGTAGCTGAGCTGTTTAAATTCCAGCAATCAGTTGAACAACCTGGGCAAATATTCAGGTCAAATTACTTTAAAATTTTGTACATGCTGTCTCAAGTTCCAACACTGGTTATGGTGAGGCGATAAAGGAAATCTTGTTCTCTCCTTACCCCAGGAAAGGAACCCTCAAATAAAAGTAAAAACTTTTCTTATCCCACAGGATAATCAGAGACTTCTGAGTCTCTCCTGGTGTTTACAGTCACCTGACTGAATACAAAGTTGAAGAGTCACAGCAGAGGAAATAAGCCTTGGCAGGTGCACAGATTTAAACAGACAGAAAAGGTAGCAGCATGCTTCTAGCCATTCAGCTGACTGGGGGAATCCTGAAGTGCACGTGACAGTTCCAATTTAATGGAAGAGTGGCAGAAGTAGTATAGAAGATCCATGAAATTAAACAGCACAGAAACATAGCTTATGAATGCTTACCTGGAACACTGACTCATTTAAACTATTGCTTTTCTTCCCTGGTTCCAGTTACCCTCCACTCCAGCATGCCCATTCTACTTGTATTTCCATAGGTAACACTTGATTGTTTAAGAGATTTTCACCAAATCGTTGCTACTCTAACATGTCAAGATTTGTGTTGCAATCTGTTTTGATTAACATGAAGCCTAATAAAAACAGCAGCATCTCATTCTGTGATCTCCTCAAGAAATTACAACAAATATAGTGTAATAACTTCCAAAACTTTGTAGTGTCAGTATCTGAAACTACAGTTACACAGATGAACATTAGCATGATGGTTTGTCAGCTATACAATTACCAAATACAATGGACACACGATCAAGTCTAGAACTTTGTGACAGCCCAACAGTTTTGCCTAAGACTTGATCTAGACTCTAAACAAGGGAAAAAAAGGGGGGGGGGCAACTACGCTCATGAGAAACTAGCCATTTTTCCATTCTACATCTAAACTCCCCCTTGCTCTTCTCTAACATTTCTGTATCTAGCTCATATCTGTACAGTGTTCCAATTCAGTGGAACAACATCTTAAAAGCGCAATGGAAAGTTTTCCACTGTCATATACAGAGAAATATGATCTTTTCTAGGATAAATCTTTCATCAGCGTGCCTGACGCTTCTATGTCAAAGGGCTCATTATTACTAATAAACTCCTCAATCTGAAATCCCTTTTAATGTAATTTCATTGAAGTGAATGGACTTTAATGAACCATTTATCTATCAATTGTGGTTATTAGTATTTTAAGAGTTCAAAAAAATACTCTCACTTCCTGACTATTACACTATTACATTCTACAAAGAAAGACTAGTGCTATCAGGACTAAACTCAAACCACAAACACATGCATTAGTTTCATCTTCTGAAGTTCAGTTTCACACATGTTCAGCAAAGCAATATGGTTAGATCAGAAGCCTGGAGATTTAGAGCGAAGCTTTAATCTCACAGAAGTCAGTTATAAGTCTACCATCGACTTCAGCAGTGCTAGAAGCATGAGGAACTTTCATCTGCAAAATCTGGGTAACAGACAACCATACCTATTAAGCAATTTGACATCTCTCATAAGGTATATGCAAGGTATTAAGACCACTACAACTGCAGCACATCAGATGCAAATCCAGTGCAATACTATTACTCTCTCTTTCCATGAAAGAAACCCCACTGACAATAATACATCAGAAAAAGTCTTCTTCACTATATTCATTTAATCTGCAATTAACAAAAAAGGTATGAAAAAAAGAATGACTACTGAAAGCAAACATCTATTTAAAAGCAAGAGTTCATGGCTTGTAGCCTCATCCTTGCGCAGACTGTCTTCAAAGGAGCCACTTGTCATAGAAACCAGAATACAGCAAACAAAGGTCAAACAACAACAAAAAATAGGACATACAAAAAAAAGAACAAACTACCCCCTAAACTGCACAAATAATATTTGTAACAACTAATATATGCATGCATAATAGTGCCCAGTATCCTGCTCCCCACAGAATAAAGAACAGTTCTATCCAGATGCTGCTCCTGTAATTATAGCAGTTGATTGTGAGCACAGCAAATACCTAACAAATGAACAGCTATTTTTCCATTTCTTTGCCTGCAGCAATAACCAATTTTAAATTACTGTTTTCATAACCCCTTCAGTTCCTAAGATTAGACCAAAATTGTCCCAGAGATCAGAAATCCTTTATCATCAGTCTGAATTATATATGCAGAGCCTGCGCCCAATGTTTCTGTGCACTTTGTGTTGTCTGCCCAAAAGCAAGCAGGAAGACAAAGAGAAAATGATGATAAACATATCTGTCCATGCAATGACTCATTAATCAAAAGATACCTAGTAAGTCTGCCAGCCTTAACATTATTTTAGTAAAGACATTGATATCTTTTCCAATAGAGTTGATTATTTTTTTTCCCCTGAATATTCATGGCTAACTTCTTATGGATTTTGGCTGACTGTATCAATGTGAAGTTCAAATTCTTTTCTTAATACCAAGTTGTTATTTGGTCTTAATTTCAACAAGGTTTTTGCCAAGGCAAAATATATCTGAATGTGTAATTTAACAATAGTTCAGGTAATCAAAACAAAACAGAGAAGCTGACCTGCAAATTCAAACCCCATCATGTTAAGTTTCTCAAAGTGAATTTTCATTCTTTGCTAAATATGAGAAAGTTTCTCTAAAGTCCTACTTTGACAGCATGCACTAGGATGTCTGATGACTTGCTCGCTGCAGCCCCCTCTATAACTAAATTTATGTAAAAGCCTCCTACTTTCTAAAACACGTCTCAGCTAGAAGGTCACAGACCTCCTATGTTCAGCATCATGATGTTGCTAAGACAAAGTCTAACGCAAATGGTGGACTTATCAGTATAGCTTACATATGGGACATAAGGGTTATAGGATGTCAGATCCTCAAAGACAATGTTTAAAACCAAACAGACAAATAAATAAAAAAGACCCTCAAACCTAACAGTTTCTAGGTAATTTGTTTTCATAGGCAAAAAATATATAAATTTACAAAAAAAAAAAAAAAAAAAAAAGCAGCAGCAGCAGCTTAAGCTACTTCCAACACAAAATCTACCACACTTATACCTTCATGTCTCCAAATTCTTATGCTTAGGATATTTGAGAAGGTTGTCTGAATAACTTCTGTAAGCTTCTTCGGGAATTTAACTAAGTTTTCTTCCTTGTGGCTCTTTTCCAAAATCAAAACAAAGGTAGGTATGCAGAGGATCTGTTCTCCAGCCTTTCCTAACATTCAGAACATTCTCAAAATTAAAGGAGACAGAAAGGAAAAAGCAGGAAGAAAGAGCAGGAGACAGAAAAGAGAAATAGATTTCAGGACCCCAGAAATGTGTTTATCAACCCATTTGAAGAAAAAGGAAATAAGTAAAGCAAGGAAGGAAAAAAATATATATGATCAGAAGAAAAAATGTAAACAAGCTGATTAAATAACATATAAACACACTGTTTTGATTAATTTCACTGACCGTTGTCAATTAATATATTCAATTGCTTTGAGATGGCTGATCAGCTCTTTTGCTGGTCACTTTACAAAAAGGGAGATTTGCTGAATAATCATCTCCACGTTCTTTTGCAATGATATGTTGCAGCTACAGATAGAAAACAACACAACGTGCTTTTCATTTTCTTTGATCAGCACAGATCTTCACCTTGATTAGTAAACTCAATTTGCTTATATTTTTAAGTTTTTTCTATTATCATGCCAACTCTTACACCAACTGTAAAAACTGCCTAGAAAAAAATTATCAAAGTATTGATACCAATTGCATAATGCTGGGAAAGAAACATCTGAAGATGAAAACTAGATTTCATCTAGATACAGTCTATATATACACTATAAGCTATGTAATAGAAAAGCACTGCAAATGCAGATAATGACAGGGAAAGACGACAGCTATTAAATGCTTAGTCTCTTCCTTGGTCAAATTTATACTTGTAACCTAAGCATATTAACAAGCAGACCAGCTCCAAAAATACACAAGAAAGGGAACCCCAGAAGTATGAAAACACTACTAGAGAAATCCAGATATAAGTCATCTAAGCAACTAAAACTCTTTCAACTCATTACCTCTGAAAGGAAAACCCACAAATTTAACATTGCCTGGTTTGAATTAGCAAACTACAGTCATCTAGCCTGCACAAATATTCATGTCATACATTTCACTTAAATACAGTTCAGTGGAACAGTATTGTATAACTACGCAAAGAACTCATAAACCATATTGCAGACACCAATATGTAAGCCTAACCATTTCAGTTTACTGAAGAACCATAATAAAATAATAATGTAGCAAGATTAGCTAAATTACTGAGGTAACACACAGGATCATAGATTTAGCATCTCTGGTCTACAAAATTCACTGTTGGCCAAACACCTGCATAACAATATTTTACTTTATATTTTATAAGGTAAGTTCTTTCTCCTATATAAAGCCCTCAAAACACATAAAAAGAGTACCCAAGAGTACCTGGAAGAATTTTAACAGATTTGGATTGCTCCAACCATCTCCATCAGGTCCTGTGCTGATCAGTACTATGCAGCCAAGGAATCTGGCATTTTGAAAGTAATGACATTCAGTACACTAAAAAAAGTAAGTTAAAAATAAAAAGGCTCACTATTTTGAAAGTCAGTCATCTGAGATTTTCTCTACCCTCTTTCCAAATGTCTCTGGTGCTCTAGTTTTCATTCAAAAGAAAGCCAATAAATTTGAACAGTAAAAAAAGTGGTGGTCTACATAATCATACCAGAAGGTCAAGAAGACAGAGCTGACTTAGCATAGGTGGCAGTAGTGGCAAGCTGGGCAAGTGTGTGTGTGTGTGTGTGTGTGTGTGTGTGTGTTGGGGGCAACCCCAAAATGGGGACTTGCCAATGACAGTTCTATCTTTTAGAAAAAAATTGAATTGTGAATTTTAATAAATTATCTATTGATGTAGATAACCATAAGTGATTTTTATTTCCGTAAGCATTTTCAAATAGAACCCATAGTATAAGAAATCAGGCTTTCAGATTAAAAGATCTCATAGTGACAATAATACTATTATGGATTTCAGCCTAATCCTTCAGGAGGGTACATGAGATCCAAATTATATCGCACCAGGATAAAAGAAAAAGATGCAAATTACTTTAAAAAATGACTGCATGGCTTGTTAGACAAATGTTTCATGACTACAGAGTTTATTATTCTTAAAATCCTGTATATGAATATAAATGTCACACTATAAACATTTGTTACTTACAATTTCTATCTTCTTTTGCTCTCAGAAAATGAAATGTAAAGAACAAAGCCTATCCCTGAATTTAACTTTGATAGAAAAATACAACACAAAAGAATGACTAATGGTCACAGAGTGAGTCTCCTTACATGTCAAAACTTTTCCTATTGTTGATAAATTAGAGCATGTTTTGGAACAGAGTTGGCAAAGCATGTATTATTCTATCCAGCCCCTGATCAAGGCTTATACATTCTCTTCTCTGTGGTACTGCTGGCAATAGAAAATTCTGTTTCATAATATGGTTTTACTAGATGACAGTACTTTATCAGAAGTACCTCTCTACTTTTGGGACTCATATTGCAAGTTTAGAAACTAAAACCAAAATTCTATAGGAAAAATACAGAATTCTATAGAAATAAGAATAGACTGATTATATCACTCCCAAAAGGTTGCCCAGAGATTTAAGGGGGGGGGGGGAAGAGGCATTTTACATTCTTAAATATCTTGTCATTAACAGCCTAAACTATCCCAGGAAATGTGCAGAGAGAACAGAGAGAAAAATTAAACCAGCTTGCTAAGTTATCTTCATTCAGAGATACAAGCAAAAACTCAGAACACTTTCTTACTCTCAAAAAGCTTTGCATCTAAGTGGGCACAAACTGAAATACAAGGAATTAACTTAAACATAGAAGAAAAAAAATAGTTTTCCTTTTTTTTAAAAAAACAGCCAGAGTGGTCAAATGCTGGAAAAGGCTGACAAAGATGTTGTGGTGTCTCCACCTTTGGAGATATTCAAAACTCAACAGGACACAGTCCTGGGCACTCTGCTCCAGCTGACCCTGCTTTGAGCAGGGGTTTGGACTAGATGATCCCCAGGGGTCCCTTTCTATTCACCCTTTCTGTGATTCAATTATTGTTTTATCTCTATTCCTGCCAAAGACAATAGAAAGGTTCAGGAAAAATAACAGATCATTCAGATAATACATCCCATCCTACAAATCTTTTTAAAAGTCATCATCACTATTTTGTATCTATGGCTTACATAAAACTTCCGAACACCTTCATAATTTAGAAGTTAATGTTTCTTTAAGCACAGTTCTGTATGAACTTATATCTAATTCAAGCAAACAACTGCAAAGGAAACACCATGGAAAACAGCATTAAATAAGTCAAGAAGAATTACTTCTTGTAACTACTCCAACTGGCTGAAATAGGAAGTCAGACTCTGCTATGGAAAACAATTTCTAATCAGATCAATTTCTCCTGAGACAAGTTACAGGACTTGCTCTTAAATGATCATTCCTATGGCATAAGATACTCTCCACTAGAAATCAGACGGAGAAGTCTTCACCTTCACTGCCTGATACTAGTTAATAAGTTAACATAAGGGAACAGGCATAAAGATTTAAAATTATTCCTCATGCCTAGATAAGTGTTTGACTGAACATATTAGCTTCATATTTAAAGATATTAAACGTTCATCAAATGCTTGGGAAAGGGCCAAGCAGTGCTGTCTCTCCTCATACAGAAAATAGGGAGTATCAAATGAAGTTCTCAGGTAACAGGTTCAAAGTAGAACAGAGAACTTACACAACACCTGAATTATGGCATTTGTCACCAGAAAAGATAGCAGATGCAAAACCCATACATGTACTCAAGAGTTTAAAAAGTTAAGTATATCCATAGAAGGAAAGGCCATACAAAACATCATCCCCACTCAGAGACAGGGAGAGCTTACTTGAAAAGTAAGACTATATGCTTGCCTAGGAAAGAACATAAGAATAGATCATCTACTATCAGTCGCTGCCCAGTTAGCAGAGGCAAGCAGGACTTGAAATGATGGTCCTGTCATACATCAGGATCCCAAGGCTTTAGAGAGAATAGTGGGCTATTCCAATACAACTGTTCCTGTGAAAAATGGTCTATCAGATACCAAAAAACAGAAGGAAACAAGGATTACTGCTACAGAACATCACTTTTCCTAAACAGCTGAAACAGCAATTTGAGATTGTGATACTATCCATAAAATATTTAGCTCTATTACTGCCTGAGAAGATAATTTGCTTCCCCACCTTCCATAGCCTTTTTAAATATCCACAGAAACTAAGGAAAGAGTTTTTCCATGCTTTCCAGGTAATTACAACAGGATTGATCTTTCCATTCAGTAACAGGCTTCCAATGAAGTGCAAATAACCACTAATACAGAGCCTTAGAAAGTATCATGTAATTCCAGGGAAAATAGTATTTAGTTTTAAGTAATTCATATATATATATGTATATATAAAGGTACTAATTGAGCTTTCCTTCTCCCCCCAATGCAAAATAATTGTTGTCACCTCAAAATAAAGAATATTTTATTCCTCAAGTCACTGTCAGTCATGCAGCTCTCCCCTCTAGAAAACAATCCTGCAGAGCATACTACTAAACATAGATCAATGATAAGGAGACTACTTGATAAGGACTACTACTACACACAGGCAGAGAAGAGCAGTAACACCCATGTATCCCACAACCTGTTAATCTAGGACACATATCAACAAAAACGTTGATAAACAAGGGTTTTTTGAAAGCTCTCAAGAAAGCCCTGTCACCTATCCCAACCTTAGTAACATAAGCAGGAATTGCAGCTAAACATAACTTGCAAGGCTGAGTACATGTAAACATATCCGTCTTTTAGAACATTTAATCTTTCCAGTAATTATCATCATCATGAATAGTACAAAAAAGCCACTGAATAAACCATAAAAAGCACTGTTTATTTCTATATGGAGTCTCAATGACCTTACCTTCCATTATATTCTGAAATAGGTGAAAATATCTTTTTGTGGTTTTTTGCTCTTTGTGCTTATTACAGTAGGTTAGTCTGGAAAAATAAGTAACTGTGGTAAAGTTTGCTTCTGAAAAATAGGCTACATGGCAAGACTGTAAGCACCTTTGAAATTATCCAGACTCATTCATTTGGTGAAGATGCAGTTTCAAAAAGCTTCCAATATCCCTAAAACATCATATCCTTCATATTTGCAGTCTGAAGAGAATATTGCACTGAAGAGAAAGGTAACTTTGGAAGCAAAATATTAAGCATTTACACGGTAGAGCAAACCTATCAACTATACACGGAGTTTTTATGTACTTAGGATGGGAGGGGGGACAGCTACCCAGAACCTTGTTGAGTTGGGAAATCGATAGCATGTTTGAAGATGAGTAATTGCTAAGTATAATCCTTTGTTATAATTCTGTTTGATCACACTAGGTCACACAAAGTCAAAATTATGTGATCACCACTGAGCATTACTGTCTTAGCTGAGAATATAAACAAGAAACTATAGCTTCATGCATAGGTCATCAAGCCACACTTTGAAGTGCCATGAAGAAAGAATCATAAATAAATAAATAAATAAAATCAGGATATCACATTTTTCCTTCAAAAATATGAAGACCGAGGTGTCTGGTATCCAACATGCTCATAGATCACTGGAAAAAATTTCCAGTGAAAGTATCAACATTCCTTAACATCACTGAACTCAAAACAAGTCAACAACTTTCAGCCATAAGAAGCAAGAAATATTTTACAGGTATCTGATATTTAACTCCCAGGTATTTATCAAATAAACAGCTCTCCCCCTCACACACTATGCCCCACTCTGTCCTACACAATTTATAGCAAAACCAACACGCGTCTCCTTTCACCCTGACGCTGCATCCACAGAGCAGAAGAGACTGCTCCGTATCTTGCGGATTCTGTTTCACAGTAAAAAAACACTCAATCCTGAAACCAGACAGAAGCAGCTTGGATTAAACCTATGGCTCTCTATTTAAAATACTTTTGTCGTTAATATCATGATAATAGCATTCCTCCTCATCTCAGCATTCATGAGAAGCAAATCTTCTCATGCTGTCTGAACACACCCATTAAAAAACACTGAAATACAGAAGCAGCTTTGCATCAGGATTTAAAAATGCCCTAAAATCTGTTCCAGATACTGTTCTGCCAGTCTCATGCTGTAAACCAGTATTTGTTCTCACTCTATAAAAGCAACAAAAATGGTCACCCCAGAGCTTGTATTCTGCTATTCGGAAACAGCATTATGATAGTTTCTATAATTAAGGAACAATTTAAGCCTTTGTAAATCACCGACTTAGTGGTTAAAATTTACCGGGTTTTTTTTCCAACTAAAGGAGACTACATACTCAACCTTGAGGAGCAAAACAAATGCTAGTACTAATGCAATCAACTTTAGCATTTTGTATGCTGTGAATATGTATCTATAATGAGCTCCCCAGACACAGGCACTCAATGGAACAAAAAACAATCTCACTAGAGAAGCACCCCCAAGAACTGGTGCCAGAACCCCAAGAAAATCCTGAACTTTCACTTACCTTCCAGTGCAGACCCAGAATTTCAGGACGTCTCCCCGCTTTCCCTACGGAAAGAAACAGCGGTACCCTCTCAAGACCTACCCACTGAAAAGCAAAACCTTTTTCCTAACCCCAGCTGCCGCGCGGCAGCTCCCCGTTCCCCCTCAGCGTCTCGCGCGGGTGAGGCGAGCGGCACAGCGCTCTGCCCCGCGCCGCGGCAGGGCCGGCCTGGGGCCGCGCGGCCCGGCGCTTACATAAGCGGCGGCCGCGGGACTGCTCCTCGCCGCCAGCCCCGGCGGCCCCGCGCCCCTCAGCGGCGCCTGGGGGGGGGCAGGGCCCGAGCCGGACGCCCCCAGCTCCGGCAAGCAGCGGCGGGCAGCCCAGGCCCGGCAGGGGCGCTGACGCGTGCGGGGCGGTTGGAGGGGGGGCGGGGGGCACCAACGGCTCGTGCCCCTGCACGCGCAGACCCTGCGGGCTTCCGTCCACGGCTCGCGCACGCACCCGACAACGGTTGGCGAGCAACAGGCAACCGGTGTGCGTGCGTGTGTCGGACGGAGGGAATCTTCGCTGCTGCCGCCGCCCCAGCCCCGCTCGCCACTGCCACCCGACAGCTCCGGTACTGACCGCTATTGCCGCCGCCCCCTCTTCTCCTCCACTGCCACCTCCAGCCTCTACCACCCCCGCAGCTCAACAACGCACCCGCCCATTGGGCCGCTCCAGCCCCCAACAAGCGCCGCGCTGATTGGCCGTTCCGCCTACGTTCCCCCTCCCCTGCCCCTGCCCGGGTCGGCAGTGCCGCTCCCGGTTCGCGACCTGTCTTGTCACCCCGCGGCGGCGCCAGAGCCCCAGGGCGGCGGAGGGTGGCGGAGGGTGGCCTTAGCGCCTTCACCACTGCACCGGGAAAGAGCTCGAAGGGGCCGGACGGGAGCTGCCCGGAACCTCCGTGGCGCGCTGTGCTTCCCGCGGAGGCCGTTCCTCTCCCGGCTTCCGCTTCCGGGCAGCGGTCGTGTCCTGACGGAGGGTCGCGCAGCGGGCAGGTAGCGGGCGCTCGGCGGGGGCGGCGGGCGGGCCCGGTGCCGGCAGCGGCCCTGCCCACCGGCCCGGGTGGGAGAGGGCTCCCCCGCTGCCCGCTCTGCCCCGAGCGAGCGGCCCGCGCCGCCGCCGCACGGGGAGCCCCGCAGCGCTCCGGTGCCGCTGGCGCCCGCTCGGCCTCGTTTCGCAGCTCCGCGGAGAGGCGCTAATGGCTTGTTCCGGCTGGCGGTGAGCGCCCGCCCGGTGCTGCAGTGCAGCTTACTGGCTGTGTGCGTTAAAGCGTCTCTACGAGTGCTAAAAGCGTTTCTTGTGGAAAGGCAGATTCTGCTGGGAGAGAGGCCTCAGGCTTTTTCACGGCACGGTGGAGACTTGGGCTTGTTTTATTATTTTTTGGGGGAGGGGGTAATGATATAGTGTGTTAGAGCTTTCGTTCAGGTTTCTTGCTCCAAGAAAGTCCTTTTTCTTTGCCCTCACAGCTTTCAAGAGTTAAGCTTTTGGAAGTAGTGTTCATAGCAACACTGCATTCTAGTTAGTTCTCTAAAAATTAGGAACATTAAACCTGTTCTTTGCTACCAGAGGGATGTTAAAATGGGAAATTCTGACTGAAAGAAGTTTCAGGTGCTTTGTGAAAATAAGACTGCAAAGCCATCATTATTTTCTTCCAGCCCTTCCTTAACTCACTGAAAAATGACTCTCTTCATCTTCCCATCCACTTTGATCACTTCTTTTTTTTTATAAGGATCTTATTTTCTTAATAATCTTATGAGCATAACTAAGTAAAATATGAATTTCCCAGCCTCGTGAAGGAACTAGTAAGGTGCACCGCCTCTCTTACTGATTTATCCTGTACCTTTTATTGCCAGTTGTGCTTAAGTGGCAGCAGCCTAGAAAGGATCTGAGAAGTCAGCTTTAATATACACTTGTTTTTACTCTGAGCTCGGTTATTTTCATAGCTCTGCTTTTTTTCAGTGAATTAAGTAGTCAGATGGGTTATGACTCTGGGGAATTAGTATCTGTAGCTAGAATAATGGAAAAATGTCTAATTAATCGAACTTTATGGGCTTGATTAATTACAAGTACCTTCTAATAAGTGTAATTCTAAAGGCTAATTTATCTACATTAGAGATTTTTCGAACTGATCTCGGAGCTTTTTGATGTACTCTGGAGAGCTTGAAAACGATGGGCCTTGGTGCTGCTGAAATGCATTTACAGACACTGAGAAATGTTTTTCCTGGTATTATTTAATGTAAGAAAACTTACACAGCTGCTTCATGAATGTAATGTTAGTGGTGACTTGCAAGGCAGTAACAGTTGAGTCTAAAATATGCCTTTTTAGATTATCAAGTGGATTACTTCTACCATGAAAATCAATTAAGCTGTCATTTAAATCAGAGCTTGGAAATGCTTTCAATATGACATCATTAACCTAATTTGCTATGAACAAGTTATTATTTTTCCCAGTTTACCCTAACAGCACATAAAGCTGTCTTGCACATTTTTATATTTAAAACTCATACATAAACAAGAAAAATGTAGCTGATGTCTCTCAAGTACTAGAAACAATGCACCTGAAACTTTTTAAGTTAAATGCCTTCTCTTTCACAGTCATTTAAACCAGTCTCTCTCTTCCTTGAAAATCAAATTTTAGAAAGAAGGAAGCGTGCAATACGCTGTAAAGGTCAGCAGACTTTTGCATTTCTAGATTCTGAAGAATACACGGTGGTTATAATGTTTACCAATTGTTCTAAGTCAACAACACAGTAATGCTAATGGAATTATTATTGCAAGGTTTTAGTTGATCTCACCGGTTAATTTCTTTTCTTTTCTTCTTTTTTTTTTTTTTTTTTTTTTTTTTTTTTGCTCAGTATTATAGGGCTTGTGATAAGACTACTTTCACTAGCAGTGCTGAAGACTGAAAACTCACTGTATTGTGCCACAAAACAGGTACCACTGCAGTAATAAATATTGCCCTGTTTCACTCTCAGTATTTAAAACTTTGTATGGGTAGCAAACTTAGATTTAAGATCGAAGTCAGTGATTTTTTTTATTTATCTGAACAGTGGACAATCAGGGTGTCAGGGAAAACATTGTTTCTGTGTAGCTCAACTAGGTAGCTCACTTTGATCTTCCCTATTTCCTCTAGGCTAAGATTAAAGTAAGTCTAGATAGTTCTCAAGATTATCAAATGGAACATTTAGCTATTTTAACTCGTATGCTTATAGTCTGTACCACTCTTTTTTTTCTTTAATATATTCCCTTTAATTTAATTAGGAATGTCTGCATTTGTATTTTCTTTTCTAAGTAGATCTGATCAAACTTTTATCGCTAACGGCATTGTGGCAAAAATATTAAAAATCCATTTGCTATTATCATGCAAAAATCTTCTAAATGTTTAATGTGGTTGGTTTAAAAAGCTAGTAGTTTTGCCTGTTTTTAGTATTTGTCGTATGTGCATCTTTATATTGTGAATGTTTTTAATAAAGTACCGTCGGATAAGGATTTTTATGTCTACCATAATACCCTATTCTTTGATATTTACACCTGGATCTTTCTCAACTACATTTTTTAAATTTGAAATTGAACTACGACCAGTTAGTATATATTCAATTAAATTTTGAGTAATTCTAGATATTTAAAGAAACTGTGATAAACTGTAGTATAACATTATACTTTAAATGTGAAGTTAGAGCATTAGCTTTACAATAAGTTAAATTTGTATTCGAAGTAGTGAATTGTAGTTATGAAGTCGGTCTCATTTTTCAACCCACAGGAAAGTTTTTAAATTGTAATTTTTCAAATAAGAGTATTTTACTGGCATAGTCTCAGGAAAAACTTGCAGTGTTCCTCAACTGACATACTATAAATAAATAAATAAACTATGCTTCAGAAATGTTCACACAGTCTAATTTGGCTTCAAAATCAGTCATCTGTGAAAAGGATTACAAAGACTCTGATACCAAACTTGGATGAACTTTTATTTTAGTGTCCTGAGATGTTTGCTTTTCTGTGTTTAAATTGTACATGGATTCTTCATGTTCCTGAGCAATGTTTTATTATATTCAGCTGTATATTTTAAAGCCCATAGTGATGTTTTCTATTAGCAAAAAATGTATTGTTCTGTTAATAACATAATGCTGTTAATTCTTTTGTAATGATTATCTGTTAAGACAGTCACCTTTTAGCATGTGGTTACTGCTGCTATTAAGTAAACCAAACATGTAGGACTTCAGACACATTAGCTAATTGTTGTTAATGAGAAATAATTAATACAGTCTAGCAGTTTGCATTGTTGTGCTTAATCACCAACTTTGGAAACATAGCATGAAGTGTCCTAACACTTTGTTTTCTATTCTAAGGTGTGCAGAAGATGCTTGATGTGCAACGCTGTGGTTTTTAAATATTGCCTGTAACCTTTCTGTTCTTCCTGTACAGGATATTGGTCTTTGCAAGTGTGTGAAAATAAGCTGATACTCTCTGAGAAACAAAAATTCGTTATCTTTTTTTTGTAGGTATGGGGCATGGAAATGAACATGGCCATGGCCACGGTCACGGCAAAATGGAACTCCCTGACTATAGGCAATGGAAGATAGAGGGTACGCCTCTTGAACAAGTTCAGGAAAGGCTGGCTAGACGGGGTCTGAGGGATCCATGGGCTCGGTAAGTGCATAAGCCTCAGAAACAATCTTGACCATTTTGTAGCATCAGCCCAAACTTGTCACTGCAAGTGTCACTTTCTTTAGTAAAAATTGTGAAAAATGCATGTAGAATATATTAGTTAGATTTTTGTTTACTTTTTTGTGTGGAACTTACTACTGTTGTATTACCTTGACCAGTCTATGCATTTTACAAGGCAAAGTACAAGGCCTTTTTACTTTGTGATAGGTAACAGTCAGGCACAATGGCCAAGGCCTCATTCCCCAAAACACTTAAATAATTGTCAGGTCTTGCACATGAGAGTAAGCCTGTCTTTTCAGCAAAGAGGTTGCATGCTCTAATCTTGTTGAAGTCAGTGGAACTTACACTGACATTCTGAGTAGGAATAGGAGTATTCACATACAGTGGAGGTCTTCATTTGAAATGAAGAAATGTACTAGTATATGACGTAGAATTTGATTCAACTCTGCATTTCTTTTTGCTAAGCACTGGATGTAACATGGAAGGTAGGGTGAACTAAATCATGGAATATTAGATTTTTACCTCTAAGTTGTCCTGTTCTACAGTGAATACCTCCTTTCTTTCTCAGAGCAACTCTGGATTATTTAGGCAGCTGTTAAAGCACCGCTTAACATACTTCCTCCTAGCATGAATTATGTAATACCTTGCTCAAGTACTCTTTGACCTTAGAAAATAAGAACATAAATGTTTTGTGCTGTATAGTCCAGTCCTTCTGTAAGAGGAAAAGCTACATCAGCAGCTATTCTAGGAGCTTTCACAGAAGAGACTTTATTTGTTCGCTGTTGCTTCAAATCACTGTAAGAATAGAAAAATGTCATCTATTTAAAAAGTTGTTGCTATATTGCATGTTATAACCTCTGGAAGGGTTTGGGATTGAAAGCACTTTTTTCCTTCCTTCTGAAAGAGTTTATGGCTGTAAACATGGAGTAAAACATGATTTTTAATAATGCTAAGAGTCATTTACGGTATGAGCCCTTAGGATTATCAGCTACCACCAAACTTTCCTGGCACCTCTTTCAGGTATGTTGCCTCTCATTCTGTGGAACACAAGCAGCCTTAAACTTTTTTTTTCCCCTCCACTGTGCTTCAGATAAAATTAATTATCTTCAGCAAGCATTAGGCTTAATCCCAGAAAAAAAATGGACAAAGTTTAGTATCATAAATTAAGTTGAAATTTATCTATGACTTCTGGTGTATACACTTCCAAGTAAAATGTTCAGAAAGTACTACAAAATAGAAAACTGGAAAGAGTTTGTGTACTGTTTGTTCCCCCTCCTAGATGAAAAAATAATCTTTCCCTAGTGAAAGAAGAGAATTGAGCCAATTTCATGAGGAGCTGAAATTAGGAATAAGTGCAACTCTTAAAGCATGAGATAATTCCATCTAAGCTTTGCCTAATGCAAATTTTATGTAAACTAATATTTCAGTTCCATGAAGGACAAGTTTTGAATATTAGCATCATGCCAATCTTCCTTTATAAAGGAGAAATTAAAGTATCAAGTTTTGTTTCAATAATCTGAAGGAAGACCACATTATAAATATCTTGCACTAGAAATCTTGAAATAGTAAGCCTCTTTAGGGCATCATTCTTTAATTCCTTCTCTCAGGGGATCAACTTTCCACCTTTGTTAGAAATGTACATTTGTATACATATTCCATACAGAATAAGCTGTGTGAAAGTTACTGTATTTGGAAACCTAAGCCTTATCAACAAGTATCCTATATTAGCAACTAGAATATGCTCTTCTATGCTAACATGCCTTCATCTTGAGTCACAGAAACCATTTGCACAAGATGATCTGTGAACATACTAATAAGAACTTGACCCCCATGTTAAGACTGCATTTCTTGCTGAAATGATGGTTCTAATTTTATTGTTTCTCTGCAAATGTTTTCCCCTCTACTAAGGACTCTGTCTGTAAACACTTGTAGTCAGTTACAGCAGTGACTAACACTTCACTAATAAAATAGGTGCAGCACAGTGACATAAGGCAGTGTCAGCTGTATAAATCTTCTTAGCTAAATGTCATCTTTCCAGCCTTTTAAGAACAGTTTTAGTAGGCCCTGACAGTTCTAAGTAACTTATTGCAAGCCAAAAAAATATCTGACACTGGGTCAAGTTTGCCATGGGTGGAAAAACTTTTTAAGATTCAACTATGCTAGGTACCATCTAGCATAATGGCTAGCCTTTGTAGTTACTCTATTCCTCGCATACGCTCATGCGTTCTGTTTTTCTTTCAATGCATAGTAACAGCAGAACAGTTACATAACAGAATCACCACCCAAAATTTGTTATCAGAAGATGCTGTTTGCAAGTTTTGTGTGTAGTTAACGTGACATGCATATAAAGGGTTAGAGCTCAGGTCATTCACCTGTGGCAGCATCTGTTACTTTAATGCTTGAACTATAGAAATGTTACAGTCTCAAGGTATATCTGCTTGAAATCTTTCCAGCCTCTTTCTCTATTCCCTCCTCCCCAAGATATTCCTTTAATATTTAATCACAGTGGCTCCACTGATCTTGTTTTATTCTTCGGTTGTCTTTCTCCTAGCAACGAAGCCTGGAGGTTTATGGGTGGCTTTGCAAAACCTGTTACCTTAACAGAAGTCCTTACTAAGGGATTCAAGTGGGGATTTGCAGCTTTTGTCATAGCTCTTGGCGTTGAATATGTAATGTTTCCTCCGAAGAAGAATGGAGGTCATCACTGAAGATCAAGTATGAGAACTTGTTGTTTCTAAACTAAAACGTACAATAGCTTGCTTCTCCTTCTATACCTATAATATTAAAGTCTGTCCATCGCAGGCAGAAACATGTTTCTTTGACTTTATTATTTGTTTGTGGAAGGAGCAAAGAACTTAAAGAGATTCCTAAATCCAAGCCTGACTTCAGACTGGAGAAAAAGATGTATGTATGCTATCAGGGCTTGTTGTACCTCCCTTTAAACTACAAACAAAAGTCTCAGCTTTACTCCTCAAGCACTGCAGTATGTGGAGTCAGATTGTAAAAGTGTGGTGTTCTTCAGAGTACTGTATTAAATGCAGGTCTAATAACTAAGTTATTTGTTGGTAAGTGGCAATGACCTGTTAAGCATTTCTTAAAAGTGTAACTTCATCAGGCATGTAAGAGTGGATAATAGTAAATAAATGTTATGATAAAACTTTAAAAATAATCCAACTGCCTTAAAGTATATGAAAATACTGAAGATTACAATTAACCCTATTAAAGTGTTTACTAATTTGGCAGACCTCCATGCACCAAAATAATGTGCTGTAATATCCAGAAATTAAAACTTCCATTGTTGCTACATTAGTAATATACTACGCTAAGTAACATGTTTCACTCAGCAGTAACTGTACCTCACCCTAATACAAATTCTAATGTTCTTGAGTATATTTTTAATGAAAGGTGAAAAAAAGAAAGCAGTTGATTTCTTTACTCTGATTAGAATTTAACCACACTTGTAATAGTACAGAATTTTCATAGCTAGTAGAGAACTTTGTAATTTGGGTTTTAAGTTTCATGTATTTCCTCAAATTATCTGCTTCTGGAGTGTCTTAAGAATGCCAACAGTGAGGAAAGTAGTAAAACGGGGCCTGTTGGCAGTATACAAGCTCTCCAATGCCATGAAGTAGAAGTAGCTGAACATAATGTAAATCTTTAGGCCATTGGTAACGTAAGCTAAGGAGGCTCCCATATCTCAGTTTTCAGTCCAGAAAATAGGGTATCTGTGTGAAGTGAAAAGCAAAACCAGACAAAGTAAACTCCAAATACCGCTGAACAATTACATAGTGTACTTCCAGTGTAAAAGAACCGCAGAGTACCCTGAAGTCACTAATTGCAGTTTTACCAAAAAAAAAAAAAAAAAAAAAAAAATCAGAAGCTCTTATCAAGAAATAGGTAAAATGCCTATATACATATTGCACATAGTCTTTCAGTGAGGCTACAGCAGAGTTATTTTTAGAGCAAATAAACAGTACCGAACAATGCAGCTGCACTCCTACAGTAGAACTCTGCCTCTCTGCATGACGTTGCCTAAGGCATTGTTCACTGGACAAATAGCTGTTTTACTAAATTTGTTTCTTGCTTAATTCTTTCTCAATAATTCCTATGCTATTACATCATTCCACAAAAAAAAACAAATCAAAAAATACTGTGTGAGGTGTGCATTATCTCTTAGATAGTCCTGCCCAAAATACATGTTTGCAAAGGCTGGTTTTCGCTGCTTGTTCTAACTGGATCTAAGATTAAACTGCTTAAGAAAGCTGAAATTTAGGTTGTTGTTCAGAAGCACACTATTAACAGAGCTAGCATAATCTTGCACTTCAGATGTGTGCTGCTCACTTCTGTTCTTTGTAGTTATAATTTGGTGTCCACAACTCATGTATGTGCAAGTTGATTGACTAGTTCCCTGCCCCCCCCCCAACTCTGCTGCAACCTTCCCAGAAACGTAAGCCATAACTTGATCAATAGTTGCTGTTTTATTTAGTTTCCAGATTTTTTTTTTTGAAAGCATCAGCTTCAGAGCATGCCACAGACTTGTAGAATTAGTCCTTTAAAATTTTATAAGACTGCAGCTTCAATAATGTGATATACTTCTATTTAAAAAAAGTATCAGTAAAGCTATATTTATTTATTAAGGAGGAGAGATTAATACTTTTTTCCAAACTTAGCAAATGAACACACATGAAAAACTTACTGTAATCTTATTTACAGCATACATAATATTGGTATGTTACTCAACTTGTTTGGACCAAAAGATGTAAGATATGCACATAGAAGCGTAGCTTGATTGATAAATAGCCTCAATTTTAATAATAACAGAATTGTTTTATTTATTTTAATGAAACAGATAAATCTGTTTATCCAGATTGTTTTGTTGGCAATTAGGGCATATTAAAGTTAAGAATCACTCAGTTGAAAGCTTAGGCTTCTTCACTAATCTCAGCCAAAATTTCCAGAAAGTTACAGGCAAGTCATCCCAATTTAACACAGTTCTTCCGTAAATTCATGTTTAAGTACTGCTGTGTATAAGGAAGATCATAAGATTCTGCCTTACAAACAGTGTACAACAAAGTATATTGGACATAGTCCAGTTTTAACTAACAGTGACTGAGATGAAACTCATTAATTTATGGATTAAGAAGGTGCCATTCAGCAATTTAATAACCAGAAATCATTTCAGCTACTGTCATGTATGGTTGCCTGGATTTATGATGAATTACCTTAGCAATATTATAGAATAGAAAATGAATGAAGAGACATTTTTATAAAACAAGTGTAGCTTGTAATATTCCTTACAAACACAATACTTTTAAAAGATTTTTATTTCACATTTACTACAATAATACCAATCCTTCCAGGGAACAGAGTATTTCCTACATAATGAGATAAGTACCAAACCTGTCTTCGCTGTAACCATAGCAATGTCCTAAAATTAAAGCAACCTTCCTACTAGCGCATGAGATTATTTTACAGAGTAAAGAAAAGGGTCATAAACAGCAAGGGCCATCTACAGATGAAGAATATATATGATCATATAATAGTAACAGCACAGTCAGGAAGCTCATTTTGTATGTAAGTTTTGAGAAACAGAACTGATGATGGTCATAGCTTTGTGAAGCACAAGGGGAAATTCTGTCTGCATCAATAGTCAGCTATTTCTGCTCACCTCAAGAGAGATTCATGATTTGTTATTTTTTGCTGATGCCAATTGTAAAATTTTACATCATTCAGCATAAACCTCCAAATTTGTATCATCTTCCAGAGTAGTTTTCTCTATGTTTTTTCTATACATTTCTATGTTTTCTCAGTTGTAGGCCAAACAACAGAAAAATGTAACTGTCAGATAATTCTTTTATTGTTGTTCCTAAGGAGAAGAAAAATCTTTGAAAAAAAAAAACTTTCCTTACTGAGTTGGCTTTTTTTTTTTAATAAAGAACTCTGACTTGTAACAAAGGATATTAGCAGCATGACTTACATAAACAGAGGTACTGCACTCACCCCAATCGTACAGAAGTCTTATTTTTAAATACATAGAATTTTAGGAGGCATATCTTCTTATAGTTTTTCTTTAACTTAACTAGGAGAATCTACAAAACAAAGTAGACCAAACCTGTTATGAAAGTAGATTGAGAGAAATACATCCAAGGCAGAAATTTAAATCCAACTCTCTGAATCAAAATAAATAGGATCATCTCTTCTCAATCATATCTAAATAAAATCTTACTAAAATACTTTATGTTCTGCATTTATACTGATTTGCAGTTCCAGGACAGGAGAACCAATCAGAGAAGACAATGTAGTATTTCAACTTAGAAACTGGGAGGGGGGAACCAAAAACAAAGAACTCCAACACCCAAACCAAAAAACTTATACATAGCTCATAAATACTGCCTAAAAATATGACAACAGCTTCATAAGCATATAACATTTAAGAAAATGAAGGAAAAGTGGAAAAAATAGTAAATCAATCTCTTTGGTAATAGCTGTAATAAGTGTTAAATTAAAAAAAAAACATTTATTCAACCATTTTGGGGGAAAAAAAGTTTTTCTTTCGTAAGGCTGCAACTATACTATCCCATTAAATCTCTTCTATTAGCTTAAACAAGCCCTTGCGTGCTTGTACAGAATTGGCACAAGGAAAGACTGTAAGAGTCGATTCAGCGGGCAGCCCTTCTCAGTCTGAATCGGCATTAATCCAAAGCTATAGCTTGGCAACGGGGACGCTGTGAGACCCTTGCTACCCTTTAATGTGGATATTGAGATGAGATCCGGGTCAGTAAAAATCTAGGTATTTTTTTCAGAGCACAAAACAGTCACTTTTAATCTGACCAAATTCTAGTTTGGGTAGCAAGTTTTCCCTGCTGTTCTAAGGAGAACATTACACTTTTTTTTACAATCGAGTATTGTTCCCGAGAAAACTGTGCTTCAACTGCTCCATTTTTAGCAGCACATAAAATGGTTTTCTGTGTTGTAAATACTTCAAAGTCCTTTGGGCTTGAGATTTTGTATATATTGTGTCCAAATTCACCACATGTGGATGAGGCTTCCATCTAGTTCAGCTGACAAAATAGTCCAGAATTTTAGATTTAGAGACAGTAGCTCCAGCTGCAACACTAATGCCTCTGAGTAAGTCACTTAGATGGGACTTGCCATTTACACCATGGGAATGGCAACACCCTGTTTACAGGGACAAAGTACTGCAGATTACACAACAGACAGAAGCTCAAAACTATCACAAACCTCAACAATTATTATCGTTGCTGGAAATGAATTCAGAGTGATACAGAGGACGTGAACGAAGGGAAGATTTGCTCCTGTATAACCCCCCCCCCTCCACACACACCCCGAAGCGCCTGCTGCAGGGAACACCTGCCTGGGCTCACCAGTCTGCATTCGCTCACTGGAGAAGTCCGCTGCACAGAGCAACTGCTCCATCCACCCCTGCAGGGCTCCTGAGGCGGGCCTTCGTCATCTGAAAATCCCTGAAAGGTCTGCGGTATACACATTATGGACTATGTATGCGTGTCCACATGCGCAGCTGTCTTATCGATGCAACGTCCAGCCTTCGCTTTCTGGGGCCCCAAGCAGAAGCTCCCCGGCACACTCGAAAACGCGCCATATCCCTGACAGGGCGCCCCCTCCCGGGCGGCCCCACGGCCCGCGCTCCCCTCCCGCGCGCTCTCCCAGCCGGGCCCCACTCCTCACAGCGCGGCCACGCCGCCATTTTGTGCGCAAACGGCCCCCGCAGGCGGCGGCGCGGCCGCGCGTGGGTGGGCGCCTCGCTTCCACCGCCGCCGCCCCGGCCGCCATTTTGCGGGCGGCAGGCGGGTCGCGCTGCACGGTGGAAGGGGAGCTGGGCGCTTCTTCTCCTGAAGCAGGTTAAAAAAAGTTCATGACTGCGCCACCGAAAATTAGGCGGTTGATAGCCCCTGCCCCGAAATACCTACTGGCCGGAGTCGCGATAAGGATTGGCGACTGTGGCTTCGCAGCTGTGTAACGAGGGGGAGGTGGCTGTACCTAGCCCCCTCATCTCTCACCAAGGGAGTTCTCCGCCTTGAACGGCGCCTGTTACCGCCTATGCGCAGGGGCGGCTTTGGTCCCAGCAGCGTTAAGAGTCAGCGCGGAAAGCCCTCCGCATGTCTCATCCTGAAACTCGCACTAAAAAGAAAGAGCGGCAATGCTGAGCGCCCAGGGGCTTGTGCCTCCCCCTGCGCCCCTGCTCGAAACCACGCCTGGTCCTGGGGAGCCCGCTGCGAGGCCGGTACCGCCCTCTCCTCCTCTCTGCGGCACCACTTCCAGCTCCGGACCTGGCCCCGCCGTGGTAGACGAGACCTCCCGGCTGCGCGTTGGTGCGTTATGCTTCTCTTTCTTCTCCCACACATCCACCCCCCTGCGCCCTGAGGACAGGCGCCCTCACACGCCCTGCTCCGGGGTGGCGCCCTCCTCCCGCCGCGGCTCGCTCCTGAGGAGGGCTGGGCGGCCGCGCCGGGCCGGGGCGCCCAGCGCCAGTGGGGCTGAGCTTGCCTTTGCTTGTGAGGAGAAACGAAACTCGGCGCTGCCCTTTTCGTCCTGCAGAGCAGAGTTTCTTCTCGCTTCATTTTCTCCAGTGTGATTTAAGATGACGTAGTTAAAATTGGATGGAAATCTGTGTAAACTCCCTAGGGTAGAGCCAGTTTATTTCGATTTTTGATTACGACCGGAGTGTTAATCTAACGCTTTTTAAAATGGAAATTAGCGTGCTCATTACTACTTTACGCGAAGTGCAAACCATTTAGGCCCAATACAATGATGAGCAAGCTGGAAGTTACTGTGGGCTTTCCCTAAGTGCCTCGTACTTTCTTTACAGGGAAGTTTGAAACTTCTGGAACCTCCCCCGAAATATTCAACGCTTTGAAGAATGTAAATGATATGTGCTCAAAATGAGCACTGTGTGGTCTGAACTCCTCTACCTCTTAAAGCAGAGTGAAGGGGGTGTCAAATGTAGCAAGTACCTGCTTGTACCAAGGTAACCTACTCTCTTCCCCTGGCATAGGGCCTTCTGCTCGAGCTTACCCTGTGAAACAGAGAGCTTTCCATACAAGAATGGATGAAACTGCTGATCCTGTTTTTGCTGCCATAGAGATGCTTACTACAGTTACAAAGCTTTCAAGAAACAAATGCTGTCTCGATTGACAGCTTGTAATTGTAGATAAATTTTAAAGTGCAAAACGTTTCCCTACTTCTCTTGAAAGACTCCTGCCTCTTAATGTGAGGCCTGATAGATAACTTTGTCACAATTATCACAATTAATACAGGACACTGCTTTTTGCGCTTTTAACTGAGCTTATAATGGTAGGTTGTGTAGCATTTGTTTTGCAATCGTAAGTCCAGGGTTTCATGCGAGGTGTTTAATAGCAAAAAAACAAAATTGCTTGAGCCTTGTACATGCACAGAAGGGAGTTAATAGAGCCTTGCAGGTCTTTGTGTGTGAAGTTTTGGTATATTGCTATTTCTCACTCCTTAAAAACTCTAGCCCCTGATTTTGGATGCATTTTGCGTGGACTCTGGGCAATTTGAAACAGTAAATATTGTAAGTACAGAAAATAGTGTAATTAATTTTTATTAATTTCATAGAAGCCAATTAATATGCTAGCTGTTCCCTAGTGTGAAATGGAAATTACTATTGTGATTGTGAAGTAAATACACTTGCTAATTTTCTCAGGTGTTTATCATAATAAATTCTTATGTACAGTGCAGTATCCGGGGTCAAAAGTCAATGCAGGCTTAGACAAATGTGCCCTTGACAAGGGTGCTTGCTCATTGCAGTAGGTGAGAAATTTGTCAAGAGACTGTCCGTTCAGCCTTAAAATCTTCTACATCGTTAAGCAAAGCCTGAAAGTTAAATGAAAGCAGAAACTTGCATTTATGGGTGCTTTGGTAGTAACTCCCTTGAGACATTTTCTCTCAGTGTTCTTTTGGGGTCGCTAGGTAACTGATGAGTCACTAGACTCAGTCATTTTTTCAGAGACCTTATGACTACTTTTCCACAAGAGCCCTTGTGAACCGTGTGAAAATCTGGGGTGATTGTGAACTGAAGTAGCCAGACTTACAGCAAACCGCTTCCTTTCCAGTCATCCTCACTCCCATGCCTGGGGCTTTTCTGGTTCTTTGATTACAAGAAGAAAAGAGTGATTCTTTGTTCTCTATGTAGGCCTGTCTCCTTCACTCGCTCTGCCCTAGTACTGCTGAGGCAGCCTTGGTACACTGGTGTCGGTGGTTGTGTTTGTGTCTTTGCAATGATTTTGAATTTCATTTAAATGGAGAATGTACTGAAAATAAGCATAGTGCTTCTTCAGACAGGTACAGGAATTTTTTTTGTTTCTCTTTCTCTTTTTTTTTTAAGACATGAAGCTCTGTTGGTTTTAACCATCTTCCTGCTCTGTAAACTTTGTGCTGAAATTTTACTCAATGCCTACAACACTGAACTGAACAAAAGAGGAAAGTCTTCAAGTATTTTCTTGCAGCAATATTGGCAAATTATATGCACACATTAACACACAAACTGCAGGGGCAACTTTCTCTGGTGACTGAACTTTTGTTCCTTCTCTTGGAAGGGTATGCTGTTTTCCTCTCATGCCCTTTTGTAAAGAATGTGCATTCAAAAGCTGTTCTTGCTGCAGAGCCCAGGTAATTTAAAACTTGAAGGCTAGATTATTAGGTTACACATTCTGTCATGGCCTTTCTCTTTTTTTTCTTTATTTGTTTTTGTTGCAGCTATGATAACGGTACCAATGATGTTTGCAAAAGCTGTTATATCAGCTGGAAGGGTGAAATATGATGCCCTTCACTTTTCATGGTAAAATGGGTCTAGCTCACACACATGCAGATGAAATGCATCAGGCTTGCCCAAGTGATGTGACATTCCTGCTATCAAAATATGGCAGCATGATTTTTGGATGAAAAATCATAAGCACAGTTTCAGTACTGGAACACTTATTTCATGTTGCTTTTACTCATTCTCCAAACTCTGCAAGAGTGTGCACTATTGACCATTGACTACATATTCACAGTTGTTTTTCCTGGTATTTGGTGTTTCATTCCCAGTTCAGTGGACTGTTTGAACTCAAGCAAAAGAATGTGTGGTCCTAGCTCATTTTTCCTTAGTCTCCTCCACTAAAATTAGCAAGTAACGCCACCTGTAATTGGTGATGTTGATATTTGTCCAACAGAAAATGAGTTGAGGTCATCGACTCTGTATATGGGCCATCATTGGAAAATACTGGATGAAAACCCATGTGCTGGATATGGATGTGTAAATCAGTAATACAGCCATGATCAGATGTCTGTCTTTCAACGTTCTTGTGGGTAGAATTGCATACAGGTAAGAGATTCTACATTGGAAGTATCACTCAGCATTTTTCTATAGTGCAGTGTGATCTATATTATATGAAGGGAGGTAATGAAAATAAATAGTTCATATGCATCTTTTAGAAGTAAATTATTTTTGAGGTGATGCATAAATAGTAACTTTGTATGTCTGAAATCTTAACTCTGTAGAAAATCTTCCCCTCCATGCACATATACTTTTTAAAACTAGCTAAAACAATAAATTAAATGAAAAGATCAAGTAAAATAATTAAAATTTATCTGGGATTTCTTAAAATAGCAGAATGGAGTTATTAAATTCCTCAGTTCTGTTAAAGTGAGTCATACATATGCATTCTCAAGCTCTTCCGAAAGACTCGGCTGCATATACCTCTAGAAGTTGCTTTCATATGGGAGTGCTTTGTCTCTTCCCCTCTTTTTGACTGTATGATGTGATAAAAAGTCTTAAACTTACCTGAAATTCTCATAAATGTTTTATGCTATCTTGAAAATCAGAAGTTTACAATAAAAATACTTAAGCAGAAAACTGCACAGAACAAATTCTGACATAGGGGATGGGGGAAGGGGGAGGCCCTGCTTAGCAGCAGCCTGAAAATTTTCCTGCCCTGCCCTTTTGTTCCACCTACACATGTATTGGTATTGCCAATCTGGACGTAAAAAAGAACATGTCCAAAAGTACAAATATTTTGTCCAACCAGATTATCTTTGTTGAAAACACTTTAATTCCTTTTCAGCTTGCTGTGTTAAAAATACTAAGGTCCTGAGTATTTGAAAGAATGTTATAGTGACAAAGGGGCAACTTCTGATGTTTCATGCCAGCATTTCTGTTGGTGGGGTTTCTTTTGTTTGTTTTATTTGTTTTCTGCTTGCATTGTGGACATTTGTGTGCCTGTAGGGATAAATGTTATTGTACCTCTTCCAGCAAACAGTTCTTCCGCATTCCTGAATGGTGTGATGTGATGAAGGAAATCACTGTTCTGGTCTGTCCCTTTTAGGCTCTGAAGAACAGAAATTTATCAGAAAGGACTGTAGTTTGTGCTGTAGCAGGAGTATTACATTTGTTCATCTTCACTACATGTTATAGAATGGCATGTATAGAATGTAAATAGGAGGCACTGATTGGCTAAGGTGGGTATCTGCAGTTTTATTACTGTCAGCTGCAGTTGAATGCTCTCTGCTTCTGAAAATGAGCCAAAATGGCCAAAGTGCTGTTTGAAGACTTGAGATATATTGAATCTCATTTACACCTCATAATGGATGTGTGGGTGTATATTTAAGCAGGGTTATACATTGGTCTTCTGATGTGGTGGATTCTGTGATACTTTAAAACTTGTCTGTGCTACCCTTCCTTACCCCCCCCTTCAGTTGTGTTTCTGAAGATGGGACCTTGAGGTCATAGCAGCTGCTTGTGTTAAATCACTAGTGATACAGGCATATTATCTGTGAGGTAAATCATGGTTTCTTCTAAATATTGATGACATTCCTGCAATTGTGATACTCAATAACAGTGTATGCCTAAAGTGGAGGAAAAATTCACTGTGGTCATGGGCTCTGTAGAAAATATGGGTCACTCTAGGCAGTGGTGGATGTAAGTAAAAGAGACTTTGCTTTAGGATCTTGATTTTGACACGATCTTTTAGCGGACACTAGAAGCTAGCCTGTGAGTTTAATGGAACCTAACTCTTGCTCCTTTTCTGGAGAAATGAGTCATGTTGGTGTTGAATTATTTGAAAAGGTTACCTTATAGACAGCACCCAGATGAAGAAAATAACTTGAAGCTGAGTTCATCTCATTTACTGAATGCATGGATGCAGTATGTGGCGTTGTTGGTCACGACTTCAAGAATGCATAACAAAGGGCTGAAACTGTTGGAAAATACTATGATATTAAAAGCTTTCAGTGTATTAGGCTTTAAAGTCATTTTGGCTTTTTGCTTTAGAGAATGGAATATACAAAACCATTCAGTAGTGAGCTCCTTGTGAGGGCTAAGATTTATTTTTCAGGTTGCTTATTTCATCTTTTTCCATGTATATAATAAGGATCAGAGAAGGGTAGACTTTTGTCTATAACATGGAATTACAGTACATCTTAGTGCTCAAAACACTTCCTGAAAAATGCTTTGAGACTTCTAGGGCAGAAAAGGGGGGGGTGGGCAAGTGGGAGGGTTGGTGAGAAGAGATCAGAAGTTTAGATTTAAGATGCTGTAGAATTTAACTCTTATTTCCAGGAACGCTTAAAATGTGCACGCTTATCAGCAGGCTGTTTTTTTTTTGTTTTGTTTTGTTTCACTTCCTATGGAATTTACAAACTTGTGCTAAGGTAGTTTTACTTAATAATCAAAAAAAAAAAATCAAGTTCTTCTTATGACCTACCAACTGCTTGTTCTTCTGTAATGAACAGCTGGGAGAACCCCTTGAGAACAGTAGGTCTTTATAGATTAAGTCGACATTTTAGTTGTGAGTGGAATATCCCAGAAAGAAGTTTCAATTGGGATCTTGTGCAGCAGATGACTGATTCAGAACCTTTTAATTCTCTCCCTCAGAACTACTTCTGTAGAAACACATACAGTTAGGATTGAACACCAGAGAAGCACCGTGGTGGAAATGGGCTTTGTGTCATGTTGGCTTCCTGTTTAAAAAAAAAAAAAGAAGATTGTAAATTTTAAAGGGACAGCAACAAAGTGATGACCAAGTGCCAAGTGCCAGCTGCCCTTATTCACCACATTGAACAAGAATTGGATAAAGAAGAAGAAGAGATGATGATTTTTCTATGCCGAGACCTTGCTCCTGACTTAGCTACTGCAGACCTTAGAGAGCTGCTGGCAGCTTTGAATGAGAGGGAAAAACTGTCTCTTTTTGGCTTGTCTGAGCTGTTGTACAGAGTTAAGAGGTTTGACTTGCTGAGAAGGATCTTGAAGACTGAGAAGGCAACAGTGGAAGCTAACCTTGCCACGTATCCCAGACTCGTTCCTGATTACAGGTAATACATGTTTTTCTACTCTGTTTTATTCAAAATGCTTTTTCTTTGGGGGGGGGGTAGAAATGGGCAGGGGTAGAAATGGGCAGGTCTTGATGAAGGTAAAAGACGAGCAGACAAGGGCATCATATATATGAGTTAAAATGAAAAGAGTATCTAAAGTTTAGTCCCTAAAATAAGGCCTAGTAACCTCTTACAAGTTATGGCGTTACAAGCATTTATCTTTGAGATGATTGTTAATTGATAGCAACAGTGATGTTTTTTTCAGTTTAGTGGAATGTCATTGGTTAGTGGGGTGGTTTGTTTTTTTTTTTTTTTTTTTTTTGGGGGGGGGGGTTGGTTCCAATTTGCTTTGGACTTGTAATGTGATGCAGCTCTTCTCAGGTGGCTTGTCTCTAACGACATTCTACTCTTCAGTTTTGAGAGTCTTAGGAGCCTCTCTATTTTTAAGAGGCTCCAGTGATTTTCTTTGGGAGACTTTAGAAGGAAATAAATGTACTCATAAGGAAGATTTTTCCTGTGTTGGCTTCTTACCGAAAGAAAAAAATCCTGTGTCAGATTTAAAAAAAAACAAAAAATGTTTTTGAAGGTGTGTTCTGTTATCCTGTATTCTTTCACTGTAGCTGCACTGAAATATCAGAGACCTCTGTTTCACCAGCAGTGGCTATTACAAAGGCAATGAGCTATTAGCCCTTCTTGTGTTTTGGGATACTTTTCATAATTTAGTCCTTCCTGTGTATTTTGAAGTGTTTATGATGCTGCATCATACAGGCCAAGTAGTTGTGTGGAAATTGACTTCATGATGTCCTAGTGTGCCAGAGAACAGTCAAGATATCATGGCCACATTTATATCTCAAGGCTAAAGGAACATAAATTATGTATCTTGATCTCCAGCAATTTTTTCTGCCCACTGAACCCTCTTGCTTAAAAACAATTACTATAGAAAGACACAAATGCAGATGAGTAAGAGTAGGTATTTTATTCTGTAAATGGGTTGTGGAATAGTACAGTTTTGTTCTTGTTGTTTAATTAGGAATGGTGCATTGGGACTAGAACATGGGAGAAGTTGGGTAGTTGGGCAGGAGTAGGATCTTGCTGAAAGCTAATGCTTTAGAAATGTCTCAACTTCATTCCAGGGTACTAATGGTAGAGATTAATGAGAATCTGGAAAAAGAAGAAGTTGGTTCTCTTGTTTTCCTACTCAGAGATTACGCACCTCGTATTAAAATGGCAAAAGATAAGGTAACTACTTTCTCCTAGTCTTATACTTCAGAGCAATGAGAGATTAAAATTAAAAGGGATGTGGCTAGACAGTAAGGAGAAGAGACAGTACTGCAAGGGATAGCACAGCAGAAGTATACAAAATTCAGGAAGTGTGAAAGGAGTAGTGGCTCCTACTTTTACTGCATGGAAAAAAAAAAAAAAAAAAAGAAGCTAAAAAAACAGTAAGGTGGGAACAGTGAAGAGTTGCTGTAGTGAATGGTATTACCATGAATCCCATGAATCTCACAAGTGGAAGGCATAAAATAAAGCATTTCTTTAAATATTCCTGATTTGCAAGTTCACATATGTAGGATCTCAAGTATATCTTGAATTATAAGATCACTTTTTGTTTCCGCTCCATTTCATTTACAAATGAGCAGTTTTAACTAAGTCATTCTCAGCCTATTTGCATTCTGAATATCTGATTCTGAGTGCCCTGAAAAAAAGAAGGGATTCAATAGAGAGGGTTCAGAAAACTTGTCCACTAAGCACAGAAGAGAGAGAAAAGGAGAGAGCCCCTGTAAATTCCCCCCTTTTAAGCTATTAATCTAGGCATTTGAGATGACATTCCAAGTGGTTGGCTTTGTAGCAGCAAGAAAATGCTTCCTCAAAAACTGATCCTTTAAGATCATTGGTCTCTTGTTTCTAATTACTCCTGTGATACAATACTAAGAATGATAAGTTTTTCAGATAATCCTTTCTTAGTATTTCAGCTGCTAATGTGTCTAATTCCTAAATATACAACGCTTACCACTTCTCCCCACATTATTTCCTAGGTTTCTTTGTTTAACTGGTGGACTTGCCTTTCCTAGAGTTACTAATAGAGAGCAAATTAGTGATAGTACAGTTTGTAGGTTTTTTCTCCTGTTCTAGAGTTTTCTAGCTCTTGTGATTGACCTGGAGAAACTAAATTTGGTGGCTCCTGATCAACTGGACTTGATAGAAGACTGTTTTCGAAACATTCACAGGATGGACCTGATTAAGAAGATTCAAAAGTACAAACAAGAAGGTAAAATGCTTTCTTGTTTTATTTATTTATCTGGTTGTTTTTTTGTCTTTTTTTTTCTTTAATGGAATACTCCTTTTGATAAGGATCAGATATGCTCTTATTGAAGATAAAATTGAGTTACATGTCAGTATTTTCATGCTTCAGGGAATTAGGCTTTAAAATGGTTAATAAATTACCGTGTATTTTTCAGTGTGTTTCTGTTAAATTTTCAGCTTTAATGTCCTCCGTTCATTCCCAGCCAGTGTATGTAAATGCACTTCAGGCATCTCTCCCTAATCTCAGTCTGATTGATCCCCCTTACAATTCAGGGGTAAGTATACAGTAAATCAACAGATCCTTTATTTATCTATAAATATTGCCCAGCATTGAAAGAGGATTCATCTCCTCAGGACCTAAGGAACAAGAGATTGCTAGCAACTAGAATATTACTTGGTTTATTTCTCAAGTTCTTGTTATTTGCTGAGTTTAGGGCCTGATTTAAATCTGCTGACACTGAGAAAGCTTTCATTTAAAGACTTTCTATGAATTTTTTCCTGTTAGTTGGGAGTATTTTTTTTTTTCAACTTCTCTGGCAACTAAAGTTTTGCCTGACTGTTCTTTGGAAAATGTATTTTTCTTCTTTGTACTTGTGAACTTTGCAAAATCTAGGGAAAGCAGCATTTCCATTTTGGAAGTTGAAAGTTATGATTTACTTTTTTAGGAAAGATTTTCTGGTTTTGTTTTAATCTCATTTTAGCAATGATCTCTGAATATGTCAAAAGTCATCTTCTAAACTATTCTGAATCAAATGCAAAAATTCCTATGTTTGGGTTAAGTTTGATGTTTTGAAATACGACCTTTCTTAAAGTCTTCAGCCTTGCAGAGAAATTTTTTGTCATGTTTACAGTATATATATACACGTGCAGAGCTTACATACAAAACATATTGCTCAATTTGTCTCTACTAACACAGTCACAACAGCTTTATTTTCCAAACTAGTGTTAGGAAAAAGTTTGTATTGGCTTTCTGCAGTATCATAATATTGTTATAACTTCCTTTTGAATTCAGTGAAAATTTGTCCTTGCTGGTATATATGAAACAAAATATGTAATCTTTTTATTGAGGAATAAAAGTATTAATTTTTGGTATTTTACAATACATAATACTAGTTTCTGAAAGTTTTTTTTTTCTTTATTTTAGATCCAAAATGTGAACCAGGAGAATATGCAAAACAGACAAAGCCTTATTCAGGGTAAGAATAATCTGTCAGAGTTTTGATTATCATAAAAAGCCAAATGGTGTATTCCATTGTATTGAAAGGACTGTTATTTAATGGTTGTGTTTATGGATATCAGCTGGAGATTCTGAATTTTTGGTGCATCTGAAAATTGAGCCCTGTCTTGATATTTCTGTTGTATTTGTTTTGCTGGTGCTGTCATATCTTAAAAATTTCTTGAAATAGGTAGAGGCTTCCATTTTCACAACTACTTACATGAATAATCAGATTATTCGTAGGAAAAGTTATGGAGGATAACTAGTGAGGATAACTAGTTATGGAGGATAACTATGCCAGTCCTAGTGGCCAGCATAGCACAGCTGTGGTTTTTTTCTCTCTCTTTCCCCCTTTCTCCCAACCCAGTGTGTAGCTGTGTCCATTTTGTGTGCCGTAAGATTGTTTGGACTAGGAAGTTTTTGTGGAGGCTTTTCTGTCAGTTTAATTTTCACCAGGCCAGCCAACATGTTGTCTAGTTAATACCAGCTTCCTAACATGACTGTTGTGTTCTTTCTGGAAATCCACTATACCTGTCAAATACGGTGATTTTTTAAAAAAGTAGTTGGCTGAATTTTCTCAGCATAGGGGAGAGTTTGTTTTTGTTGTCACAAGTAAGGTAGACTGTATTCTAGATAACATTTAATGTGAAAGTAAAGTTTTATTATTTGCTGAACTTCGGTAGCATGTATAGAAATCAGAAGATCTAGATGAGAGAACTTGGCCAAACTGAATGGATTTCTTTCTAAATTATTTGGTCTCAAAGAAGTGTCACTGATGCCTGCATGTTGAGATTACTTATATATGTTTTAACCACAGCAGAACCAGTCCGTATATCAATTCAGGAATCAGGACCAATGTCACAAAAGGTATGTAGTTGTGCTTATGTATATTTATAAATCTCCCTATATATTTACATTAATTTTCTTTTAGTTTGAGGTTTTCTGTAATTGCATGCAAACCAAATCTGTACATCTCTATCTTCCTGTGCCATAAGCAGGTCCTATGAATTGCTCTTAGAGAAGAGACTTTTAATATGAAATATTAGCTCCTAACATGCAATCAGCAGTGTGCAAAAAGCATGTATATATGATGTGCTTGCAGAACATGTATATTCATGAGTAGAGGCTAGGTCAAAACCTGATGAAAGTCAGATCTCTTGCATCTATGTTAGAAATAGTAAGGCTTCTTGGAGGGTGAGGAAGTGAGGGAAGAAATTACTGTTTTTCCCCTGGCCCTCAAACAGGGAAAAGACATGCTTTTGGCATTAACAGTAAGCATGGACTTATTGTAGCTTTTTCTAGCCCTGCTATGGGCCAAGAGCTGGGAGTTAACCAAACTCGGAGCAAATTGATTATCTTTTTTAAAGAGACAACGGATTGTAATAGACCCAGTCATTGCAGACTTTCTAGGAATGAGGAGGTTTTACATTGTCCAGGTAGACAAGGAAAAACTGTTCTGATGAATGGTACCAGCTGAAGACCTGAAAACACACAGGTTTTTATTGTGTTAACAGTATGAAAGCTTATACCTCCTAACATTACACTTAAGGAAATTAATTTCAAGGTACAATAGAAGGATAATATTTTTCATGGGCCACGTCTTTAAAAAGCCCGCCAATCCGTCTCTCTCGCTCCGTCTCTCTCGCTCCGTCTCTCTCGCTCCGTCTTTTTTTTTTTTTTTTCCCTCCCCTCTATTTCGTGACCCCATTTTATGTTCGGGCCCTGGAGTTAAGATTCAGTGTCAAACATGTTTCTCTGTTTCCTGATTCAGTCTTAGCACTTTAATCAAAGTAGTGAGACTGCATGATAAGAGGATGCCAGACTTACTTAAGTCTGTAATAGAATTAGGGGAAAAATCGTGACTGTATCCATGTTTTTTTAACTTTTTTTTTCTTGCACAAATAATACGCATTATATCCCAATACTTACTTAGTTGGGGTTTTTTTGGGTTTTTTTTTTTGTTTGTTTGTTTTTGTTTTTTCTAGCTTCTCTATGGGAAAACAGCAGAATAAGAGAATAAGTAGGTTTGGAGTGATTAAATTTGAGAAAAGAAGCAAGTCTGTGAGCTGAAGGAATGACACTAACTTTGTTTGCCCTTTCACTTTCCTCAGATTTCTGATGATCAATACAGAATGCAAAGTCAACCTTTAGGAATATGCCTGATCATAGACTGTATTGGCAATGACTCAGGTAAGTCTCTAGAAATTGAAGTTCCTTGTGTTGTTAATTACAGATAATTAAAATAACTTTATATAAAGAATATGATGTAAATCCACCAGTCAGATTGGTGTCATGTTGTCTTAGTCCGCTAGTCTATTATTTATAGTAAGTCTTCTAAAGTAGAGAGTTGAAAGGCCCAACCTGGAATTAAAACCAGCTGTGCTAACTACTGCAAGAAGTGTTTGTTTTTTAGGTTCGGAGTTTCTGAACAAAAGAATTTATAAGGGGATGGACTGATGTTCAGGGAAGGGGGAAAAACTGGTGTTCAGAGAGATCAACAAAGTAGTTTAACTACAGTCATACAGCAGGTTTTTGGAAGGTATGGTAAACAAGATGTTTCACACCTTTCCAAAAAAACGCAGTTGTTGATTTAAAGTATAATCATACTAGTTACCAAAGGTTTTGCATAGCTGACAATACCTGATCATGATCATACAGCAGCTAGGCCTCTGTTGTATGTTGCATGGTTTAATTGAAACTGTCGGGGAAGGAAAAGGTTTAGTTTCTTTCTTCTTGATTTAGTTAAAAATTGCATGTATAATTCAACGTAGTTAGTGCTGTGGTTAACGTTTGAAATTTTTTTGCTTGCCTTTGTAGAATCCAAAGCATTAGTTTTTTGCGTAAGCGGAAACGTCTTTAGTCAGTGGAGCACATGAGGCTAAAAATAAAAATGGAGAGAATGAGTGTTTGCAGTCAGTTCTGTAATAGGCTAGAAGATGTGTGGGAAGAGGGTTTGGGGCATATCTTTTCTGTTTCTTGTAACTAATGTCCCAGACAGACCAACTTACAGTTCTTAATATCATAGTTGGAGAACAGTAGATGCAGAGCACAGACACAACAAGGAAACCTTTGCCATTTGTTTCACAATAGTATTTAAGAGAAATATATGAAACAAGATACTTTAGCTTTCTAGTAGGGTACCAGCAACCAGACAAATTCACAGTCCTGCTATAAATAGAGAAGGAGAGAGGGAAGGATTGAAGTCAGCTACATGCAGTTCTCTGGCAGCATTCTCTGGGATCCCCTTTTCTCTCTGTTCTGTCAGATTCATGAACTACCTCTGGCAAAAGTAAAATAAAAAATACATTGAAAAAACAAAAAGGGTGTAGAAATTAAATTATTCAAGCTAATATATGACTCCTACTGTCAGTAAAACTATGCCTTTTTTTTTTTCATTTTCATCTTGAGATCAAAAAATCTCTGAACTGTTGCCTCCTGGTTTACCTCCCAGTTCTTCTCTTTCATGTAAGGTTAGAGCATAAATGGCTTTTTGACACAAGAAACGTATTATATAGTCTTTATCTGGAAGGCAGCATTATAGGATCTGGTTCAGTACCAAAATACTTGCACAGGTCTACTGCTGCAAAGAAAGCAAATGCAAAAAGCTTTGCTAGAGAAATTTCGGTGTGGAGAGTTGAAGAGTACACAAGGCTTGAAAATGGCCTGGTCTTTAATGGATTAGATGTGAGCATGTGCTGACCAACTTTATTGAACAGGAGTGTTCAGCTGAGCCAAGCCTGAGTGTTTGAATGAAACAGTAAATATAAAAAGCAAGCAAAGCACGTGTACTTGAGTAAACAAGAAGTAAGAGGGAAGAAATTGTCATGTCAGTTCAGTCAGAACTGCACAGATTTAGATGTGTTCTTCCTTAAAATGCACAGGATCCTCTGCACAAGCAATACACTGTACTCACTGTTTTGTAATAGTAATTGCTTCTAAACACAAAGATGAACACACAATATTAAAAAATATGTGTGTGTGTTCTTTACGTGCTCATATGGGTGCTTCAGCATTTGCACGAGAACAGGAAGAATAAATGTGATTGTGGAAGATTCTGTTGACTGGAAAGGACAAAAATGGGTTGAATATTCAGCCTCTGGCATGTCAGATATACATGTAGATTATGGCCCTGCAGCTGGTGTGCTTGCTTGAACCCAAGGCAAGTCTTAGTGTGTCTCAGTCCCTATGTATGTCTGCATTGCATGAAGAACTGAGTACAGCATGCACGTATCTCAGATATTAATGTCACCAGTGCGTTGTCAGCATTTTAACCTTCTGATAGAAAGCCAGACTCACTGAAATATATTACTGTTCTAGTGAGACTGAAGCAGCATATCACATTATTTAAAAAGATTTTTAAAAAGCCATTGTCTATTTTAGAGTTGTGCCACACAACTTCTGAGTTCTGAAAATACCAAAGATAAAGAAGAGGACAGGCAGAATACGTTAGGAGTCATATCTGCAATGTGTGGAGAAGTAATCAGTAATCTGCACTAAGTCTATAGCTGTCTCAAGACTTAATCTGAGGAAGCTGAACCAATGTTAGATGATGTAGGATCAAGGATTGCCACGTTTGAAAATCATGCCCAGTACAAACAATGCAAATTCATCAGATATTGATAAAGTTCAAACTGAAACTGTGCTTGCTGTTTTGCAAGATGAGTTATTGGCTGCTCTTGACTCTGATTTCCACTTGGAAGCCAGTTTTTATCCTGTGTTGGAAATCCGTCTAAACAATCGGAGGGAGAGAAGGGGAATTTTCAGGTAAAGATGAGAAAATGCTTATAAGCCTGCAATGATTTGTAGGGGGATGATTGCTGTTGAAGAAATGGGTATTTTCTTATCTCAGGTTGCTGTATGTTGAGCTTTATTTTGTTGCATCTTAACATAAATTGCTGTATCCAAAATTTACAGTGTATAACTTCTGATTCATTGCTAAACAAAGATGTCAGCTGTAAGAGTTTGTTTGCATTTATTTCTTTGTCATATAATGTGTGATGGTTGTAAGTCGACACAGAGGTTTGTAATTTTGTAACTTCATGTACATAATACATGCACCAGTGATGTAAGTAACAAAAAGCAGTCTTGTTTCTGTAACTCTCACTTTTACATATGCACGACTGCCCTCTGATGGATGAAGTGCTTCAGCCAAGTATGTAACTGTTGAATGGTACTAATACTAGGTCACTCTTTTACACTAGGTAAAAATATCTTGATACCAGATCCCATCTTCCACATGAATTTTGAAGACATATTTTATTGTCATAAATAGAGGAGATTTTCCTGTATAATTACAAACCAAAAAATGTCCGGAAAAACTTTTGAATTACTTTACAAGATCTAATCAAACTAACAAATCAAGAAGAAAATCCTATAATCTTCATTTATCACCTCACTTTAGTGGTACAATTTGTAAAATTGCTGTCTATCTTGTTTTTGCTGCGGAAGTTTGAGTTCTGTTCTCCATTTTCACTGTTGGTGTTTCTTGAGGAGAACACCGTAGTAGTAGAGCGCTTATTTAGCTGCCAATTATCTCTGAAATAGCTCTGTCCTTTTTCCCTGCTAATTAGGGATTGTTAAGCTTCTAGAGTCTTGCTTCCTGTGTCTATAATGACATGCATTTTCTCCTGTCCTTATATTAGAAACTCTATAGGCAGCATATGTGTGTATATATATATATATATATATATATGTAAGTTTATAAGAAAGATGTGATGCTGCAGCTATAAGGCTGTAAGTCACAGTGGTAGCTGGTTGTTCACAGAACACTTAAATACCTGTGGTTCTGACCACCACGAATCTGGTTTCACTCTCATATTAGTAAACATTCAGAGTAGTTGCTCAGAGCATAACACGCTTTTCTGCAGTATAGGCTAACACAAATACAACTGTGTTAAATCTTGATCTACAGTTTTAATTTCTAACACATTTGAAATGGCTCATCAACAATGTTCAGCTTTTCATTGCTAAAAATATAATTCTGTCACCAGGCTTGTCACAGTCTGGACTCGAGTGTCCATTCTCCATCTATTCTTTCACTTAATGTCCACTTTATATAAGAGCAAGTATGAATGAGTGCTGCAGGTTCCTTTTTGACTGATGAAAGTTTTTTTCCTATCAGTTTCTGAATATCTGCATTAATAAGCGTTCAGAGTAATTTTGACAAATCAAACAGACTCCTGTACTACCCAGCTCATTCCTCACCATTACAAACCTGTTCTCTGAAACATTTTCTAATGTCTTCTCCTACCTGATATTTTAAGTCCTAAGAACAGTTTCTTGGGATACTGGCTGTAAACAAAAGTGTGCAAAAATTGGTGGAATTAGAAACTCATTATGTGCCACATATTAGTGTCTTTGTTGTCATGAAGTACATAACTGTTATTAAAGATAACATGCATGTAGCAGTGTGTGTACTATGTGATTAACATCAAGACTCCTGATTTTTCAGTTGTTATGATTAAATGAACATCTTGTTTCCATTAGTCAGCTATTGTAAATACTGTAGTCCTTCAGGATAGTTGAGATTGAGTCTTGCTGTGCCTTGATTTAATTATGTCTTGCTTTTTTCCAGATGTGTTGGAAGAGACCTTCAGAGACTTAGGCTATGATGTCCATTGTTACAGATATTTAAATATGGACGCCATGAATCAAACATTGCGTGAAATTGCAAGGTTGCAGAAGCACAGAAACTGTGATAGTTTCATCTGCGTATTGATCAGCCGTGGTAGCCCTCAGAGCGTGTTCTGTACAGACCAGACCTTTTCTGGATTTCCTTTGGAACGAATAAAAAAATACTTTACTGCAGACTCATGTCCTGAGCTCCTAGGAAAACCAAAGCTCTTCTTCATTCAGAGCTACATTGTGCCAGAAAGCGAGCAAGAATGTAGTAGTCTGGAAGTAGATGGGAATGATGAGAAGATCATTTCTAACGCAAAAATCCCATGGAAAATCACTATTCCCCAAGTAGCAGATATCTTTTGGAGTCAATGCAAGGTTGATGTGTCTACACTAGAAAGGTCTCCAAACTCATCCTCATATTATCTGCATTGTCTGGCTGAGCTACTCCGCAATCCCCATAAAAGGTAAATAAAAGAGGAAATTCAAGAACCTTTTTTCTAGGGCAGCCTACTGTCCTAGAGGAAGAGCTGTGTAAACTTTCATCCCTTTTGGTCTGGAGAGGTGTCTTCATGCTGCGTTGTAAGATAAAAGGCAAATGTACTTCATCCTGGAATGATGGCACAGGAAGGTGCTCTAGGAGTGAAGCTTCTGATTCTGGATGGTGAAATGAAAGTGTGTTATGAGACTGGGGCTTGCAGAACATGAGGAGAAGGAGCCTAAAGCAAGCACTGAAACTTTCTTCTCCAAAATAAAAGGTGCACATCAGGCAATCGTCAAATTGAGGTTTGCTTTTAAAGCCATTAAGAAGGGCTCTGTTTGCAAATACAAAAAGCCAGTGCCTGAGTCTGAAGGAAAAAGACAGTTGAGAGGGAAGGATTTTTTCTTTTCTTTTCTTGAGATATAATTCACCCTCCTTTCAGGATCCACAAGATTGCCAATTTATAATCTTGAGTTGAAACTATCGAAAGTGGTTAGTCTGTCCAAAGATAACAAAAGAAATGTGAGTAAAAATCAGACATACTTGCATATATAACTTTACCAGCAAAGCTTTTCATTGTATACTTGTTCTACCAGGCAGCTAGCAGGTAGACCAAGTGTACAATGGTTTTCCAAGGTAGCTGCAGGTCAGCAGTTGGTACCTTTTCACAAATCCTAAAACCACAGATGACTGTGAATGGAGAGCATAACAAGTATCATAATGATTTGGAATATAACATATACTCTCCAAAATGCATATTCACCCTTGGGTTTTAAAGATGTAATCTCTGTACTAAAGACTGAAACTTGAAACTTTCTTCATACTGAGTTTGAAGGTGTCTTTCATCTTGTGGGTTCTTAAGTTGTGTTCTGCTTCATTCTCTAAAGTGTTTATTTCTCTTGCTGCAGGAAACTCTGTATATTAGACCTCCATACAGAACTGAACAGAGAAGTCTATGAGTGGAACAAGACCATTCACCCAAGCCAGCAATACTCACTTCTGCTCCAGCACACATTGAGGAAAAAACTTTTTCTTTCTCCTACATAACTGCTGGTGGAAAGTACGTGTCTGAAATGGCTAAAAGAAATACTAAGGTCCATACACATTCCTACACACTTCAAGCACTGTTGTTGCCTGCATACCTCAAGTGCCAGCTGTTTCTAAACCTGGGGATTTAGAAGCATTTTTCAGGGTTGAAGGGACTAGATTTAGGTTTTTAATACAGAAGTTTCAGAAAACTTGGATAAGAATGGCAGCTATTGTATAAAAGTGCAACAGATCTTGCAACCAAGTGCAACAGGTAAACAGCATGGAAAGAGCTCTAAACTATAGCTATTGGATTTTTCAAGGTTCTGAGTTTTTGTTACTTTTTTTTTAAGTATACCTACTAGCAGTGCTCTGATCTAGGCTCTTTTGATCTTTAAGGCAAGGAAAAATCAGTGCGACGAGTCACTGATGCACACTCAGTACTTTCCCCAGCACCTAATAATGGAGAACTGGCAGCAGAGAAAGCCTTCCCAACAGCTCCGCTTTCCCTATAATAAAGTAGTTCTGGCTTGGCATGCCTCTGCACCCTGTAACAAAGCAGAAAGAAGAGAAAAACAATATTGTAAATAATTTGGATTCCATCTGCTTGGTGCATTAGAGCTTGTAATTCATCCAGAACCCTCTGTGACCTCAGTACCCTCTGCAGCATCTAAGGGTTGCATGTTTTTAAATCAGCCCAAGACATGGCAGACTGTCGAACTTTGCAGTCTGTGGGTATAAATATACAAAAAAATGAGTCTCCACATGGCAGGGCCTTAGAGTAATGAAGTTGTACAGTTTAAGAATGAGGGGTTTGGCAGATAATCTGTGAAAGCTGAAGCTTGATTCATACTTGCCACATCAGACATAGCTATAAAAATAAGCTGTTTATCACATCTGAACCTGAATGTCTTGTAGCAGCCACTGGCTCTTTAGACCAGATTGCATTCCCTTGCTCCTTTTGCTTATGAAAGAGGGTATATCTTTTATATATATATATTTTTTTAAGTTGCCTCTGTTCTTTTGAAAAAGACATGACAGAAATTTGCCTGAAATGTAGCAGTCTTTTCTCCAATGAGGCAGATGCCTAGCATCAAGAGTTCAGTTGATCTGGATGCTGTATAACACTACAATCTGGATGAGGTGTATTGAGATGTATTCTTGCTGAATTTATGGCATTCTCCTCCTTCCTAAAATAAGCCACTTGCGATCTTTCAGTATTCTTAATATAGTCTCCTGTCCAGGAAGAAAATTCAAGACTTTGGCTTGCCTTGCTTGGTTCCTGATGTAGTTATGCCATACATCCCTGTGGCTCATACATATTTTATGCGAGCAAAAAGAGAAGTATTTTTGCTTGTATACTATAGGCTAGTTTCTTGGGGGTGGGGGGAAGCAAAAAGACTTCTCCTAGTGTAGCTGCATTGGATTTGAGCAAAAATCAGATGTGCTTACCTGCATAATTTTGCCAACAATGCTTTTCATTGTCGGCCAGGTCTCACAGGCAGCTACCTGTAGTATATTGCTACTAATTATGATGGCACAGCAAATAGATTTATTCTGGTAGCAGTGACTTCTTTTCTCAGTACTCTTGTAGTTAGGTGTTGGCTTGATAATATTTTAAACCTTTTTTGGAAACCAGACTTCTTGAGTTTCATTAAGAAAAAACAAATTTCCAAGTAACTTTCATAACTGAAATTAAAAATCACATTTATTTGGCAAAGAGCAGATATCTATATCTGATAACAAGGAAGGACTCCTGAGTGCTTATGTGATACGAGTCCAGTCTCTTCCTGGCTTAGGAGGTTCCTGAATTGCTGATTGAGGACTGTTAGAGTATATCAAGAGAAGAAACCCACTAAACGAGTTTTACCTTCTTTTCTTTCCTTAAGTATCCATATACGATTTTAAGATTGAAAATACATATTTATTTATATTAATATATCATTTTGTATAATACATATATTAAGCCTTTTATATTATTACACTTAAATCTTCACTCTTGTTACACCTTTTTATTGTATATTCAGTTTTATTTGCATGTTAAATATAGGAAGTGAAATTTAAAATTCTGATCACAATTTTTGCACAAGTTAGAAAAATACTTCACCTATATTATAAAACACATGCATACTGTATTTTTTTGGTCTCTTTCCACTTTATAAGCTGGTGTATCTTTTTATTAATAGTATATATAAACTTTATTTTTTATATATAGTTTAGAATTGGGAAATGTAGCCCAAAATGTTTTGTTCTGTGTAGATACAGGCATAAGAAGAAAAAATGATAGATAATCAGCTTTTGCAAAATCCAGACATTCTTTAAAAGCTTAGTCTCTATAAGCGTTAAAGTTAATATAGTGAAATAGGATTTAGTGTTTTATAGGTCTAGAAACAATGTATCATGGTGGTGGTGTGCGGGAATTTGGTTCTTAACTGTTCCTCTTGCCTACTTTGTAAGAAATGGCCTTTTAAATTGGTGGTTCTTACAAACTAGTACCATATTGTTTCTGGCTTTAAAAATACTTTATGTCTTAAAACTGAGTTTGTAAGTATTTCACAGAGTTAACTAGAGAACGTGCTGCTTTGCAGCACCAGAAGGGTCTGTATTGTGTGTCATAGGTAATAAAAATGGTGTTCATTTCTAACCTCTGGTATTTCATAAACTGCCTAGCTTGGAATAAAATACAGCAAATGTGATTTTAAAACTAAACCTTGCTCATATTCTGTGGGGTAATAGAAATATTACAGAATAACTGATTTGGAAGTTAGTTCCTGTAGTATCTGGTAAATGAAGCAGATGTTACAAAACAAATGCACACTGTTCTGTGGCTGTAGAAATAAAGTGTGTTTCCTAGTTATTGTACGTGTGATAATAAATATGATTTCACTTCACAAATTAACTTAATTTTTTTCTTGCATTTTCTTTATTAGCCTTTATGTCATATGATGAGCACTCTTCTGCCTCATAGACGCCAAAATCAGGGAGAATGGAACCAAGAGGAGGCAGAGAGATGAGGGAAAGAAATCCTGAAAGTGCAAGCAGGAACAAGAAGGGGAATGGTAGGGAGAACCAAGAGAAGAAAAAGTAGGGGAAAGATCTGAAGGAGAAATACAACACCAAAATTGGAAAGAGAAAGAAGACAACAGGAAAAAAGGGAGAAAGGAAGTAAGAATAATAGTGGATATCCTTACAGCATCCAGCAACTTTTTTTTTTTTAGCGATGCTAAGTACAACTATTTGCTAAACTAGTAACAATAGGATATATTCTGTTTCTGCTAGTTTTATGACAATATAAATTGGAGAGGGGAGTTTCAAGAAGTGTACATATTCCTCACCTCAGTTTATGGCAGTGTAAGTAAAGTCTGTGTCCTATTCCGTAAGAAATGAAGAAAAAAACCAACACTCTAAAAATCTGAGGAGACTATTTTAAATAATCCTGGTAGTAGAAAAGCAAAAGAATCTCTTTGCATCTGGCCACTTAGATGCGGCAGTGATTGCAGTCCTCTGATGTCCCAGGATTTGTGGGGATGTTCCATGTATTAGGCAACACGCATGAATGTCAGATACTGAATTTCTACACTGATGTCTTGGTCCTTAGTAGATTCTTAGCCATCGCAGTACTTATTCTGTAATCATGCAAGTACTAGGCAGTATTTCTTGCCTTGATGCTGCCTTCAAGAGTTCAATATGGAGTAGATGCATTTGCTAGACTGTTGCGAAAAACAATGTTATTGAAGTTGGTATTTGCTAACAGGCAGAAAATCTGTGATGCAAGTTGTCTGTCACTTTTCCCATAACTTTCTGTGGCCCTGGCTATGTGTGTAGGGATGGTCTGGTTTTGCTTTACTCTGTAGCTGAAATTTGAGCCTGGAAACTGACCTGATGCATGGCCTGGATGGCATTAGGCTGTACATGCATTACAGATCAGTTTTACTAGTGCAGTCGTTGAATTGATACCAAACTCCCATTTGATAGCCAAAAGGGAAAAAAGACTCCACGATGGATCCAGAATTAAGCCTAAGATTAATTCCAGTGCTAGGAAGTTAGCACTGGAACATAGCAAGTGAGAGATAGCGGTGGATTTTCATGGTCATGATCTGCCAAAATGTATAGTTTTCTGAACCTGCTGTTGAACAAGATAAAGCATGCTGCTCTTTCCTACCCCTGAATTGTCAATGCGTGGAATGTCTGACTGTGTAGCACGGAACTTGATTTTCAGTTTCCAATAACTGTAATAGACAATTCTCGCACTTCTGTTTGTGCCATGTATATGGAAGACATGCAGAATATAGATGATGCTTTATCACTGCCTCGGAAAATGAGCCTCTGAGGCAGGAGATTCTATGCTGTTTTGCACTAGCCTTAAGTAGCATGAATTTCCTCATCTACTTTTATTGCCATGACTGAGCAGTGATTCCAGTTTACTTTTTATTGTGTTACATATTTGTGCACTGAATTATGATAGTTGCCAGCTTGTGATTCAGGAAAGAAGTTAAAATCAAGAGGATGTTATGGTGCTCACACTTGCAGATGCAGTGTACTATATGTCTGATACGTAGGCTCTTTCAGATCTTCATAAGTAAGAATGACTGTTACAGATATCTGGGTCAGTACCAGCTTTAGATGACGTTTTATCAGAATTCTTTTCTGATATGCAGAGCTTTAAATTTCTAACGTGCCGTATGCTTTTGCTCTGAAAAACTGTCTGTGGATGACATTCTATAGTCTGCCTGCTGTCTTTGTGATTATGTTCCTTTTAAGTTTATCTTCTATACTGAATTACTTGACAGCTTCACTGTGTGGCTGCATCAAAAATTCTTCATCTCTTTTGTTAGAGGATCAGTAGGACATGGCCGATCTTCAAGGAACATTGTTTTTCTGGAATTTGTCTCTTTCTGTACATGCTGTATTTTTAAATACGTATTAGTCTGACAGTGTATTTTGTGTTTAATTTGCAGAAACATAACATCGTAGGAAATATGATTTCAATCAGTGCCATTACTGAAATAGGATCATAGTTTAGCAAAACTGCTTAGTGCTATTGCTGCTAAATTATAAATGTTAGGGTTTCACTTTACTTTTTAAAGAAAAGCACATGCAGTCAGGCTCATCGTCTCCCTCCTGATCCCAGAGTAAGCCTCGACCTTCTTTGCCAACTTATCCTGTAGACAGCAGCCACTTGTTAAATTTGACTATTGAGTTTCTACGGCTTTCCCCCCTCCCCTTTAAGAGCTGACTGAATAAAGGACAGGGAGCATTTTAGTTTCAGCAGAGATCGCTGCTGCTGCATGTGTGTTGGACAGCTGCTCTTTGGCTGGAGCAAGGACAGTGGTCACATCTCACTGCCCTGACTGGAGGGTGGGGGGGGATACTGGTGTCGCAGAGGCTGCTGAAAGCGAGAATCCTGCACTGAGCAGGGGCTGTTTGCCCCCTGCTCCCCTTACTGCAGCAGCAGCGCCGAGTAGGAGGTCTTGCATAAAAACTCTACTTGCAGACATTAGCTTCAGGGCATCTTTTCAGGTGAAAAAAATCTTCCCCAAATGTTTGGGTCTCCTTTTGCCATGTAGCTAGCTTTAAAAATAGCTTGAAGCTGAGAGAGAACAGTTTCATCTTGCTTTTCTTTCTTTTATTCTATTGGGAAGCGCCGCTGGTTGTTTTTTCCAGACTACTTGGCGGCGTCCCTTGGCGCGGGGGGCTAGGAGGAGGGGGAGGCTGGCAAGCCCCGAGGGCGCCGACCGCTGCCCTCCCGGGGTCGGTCCCCGGCCCCCTCCCGCTTCGGCCGAGCCCCCCTCTCCGCCCCGCTGCTGGCGATGCCGCCTGGCCCCGCACGGCGCCGAGCGGCCAGGCCCGAGCCGTGACTCAGCACCGGGCCGCTGGGTGCGGGCCGGGGCTGGCCCTGAGATAGCCCGGGCGGCGCGGCGCGGAGGAGCGCCCGGAAAGAGGGGACGGGAACGGGAGGTATTTCAGAGGTAAGAGGGAGTGAAATGGAGAGGGAAAGAAGGAGGGGTTCCGCGCCCGAGCCGGGAGCCCAAGCCCGACCCTCCCTTCCGGCATGGTGCGGCTGCCGCTGGGAAACCGGCGGGCTGGGGCTGAGTGCCCCCCCTGCTCCGGCGCTCCTCAGGGCCCCGCGGTTTGACTTTGCTCTTAAATCTTGAGGTCGGGCAGTATCCCAATCAATAAAATGTTAAAGGAAAAGCTAGTAGATTGATAATCCTTAGTTCTTGTGTGGGTTTTTTTTGTTTGTTTTTCTTTTTCTGTCCTGGAGGAATTGGGTATGTTGCAACACATACATTAGAGACACTAGTCATGGTCGCTGTAGCTGTAAATGGTGAGCCCCCAAAAGCCTGGGGAACAAGGAGGTTGGCCCCCAATATGTTAGTTTGTTTGTTTGTTTTTAACAAACTAGTTTCACTAGAATAGGGAGTGTTTGCTGTTTTTCCTCCTCTGCTCCAGGAGTCTTTTACCATAACATTTTTAAGACTGCCTTGAAATGCATAAGGTGGTAGAGCATTCTAGAAACACAGTAACAATAAGGTGAGTGCTGGCTCAGGCTGCAAGTCTGCAGTATCTACTTTCACAGTAGTGCTAGGAGGCAGCTACAGCCCTGTCTGCCCTCAGTACAGAGGAGAGGGAAGAGAGGTCATGGACAGCTAGTAAACACAGCACAGGCTGGGTGGCCTTGAGAGTATTCAGGACTTAGGCAGGAAGAGTTTTCAGTGAAAAGCTTTCCAAAGATAGCTGAAATGCATATTATAAAACTGTTTTAAAGATAGATGAAGAAATTAGTGCAGGATTTTGTTCCAGTTTAATTTGCTTGTGAAATGACTACTTACGCCTACTGCACACAACTTGTCTCTATTCCTCTAAACCTATGATTTTTAAACTCAGACATTGTCTTTAAATTCTGAATAGACATCAGTTTGAACTGATTTATGTAGACAAGAATCAACCTAAATTAATCTGCTAAATTTAGCTGATAAAAGTATCTAAATAGAGTTTGAAATTAGCTTAGCTAAATTTATTTAAGCCTGATTTAATGTAAAGTGGCATAATTTGTAGATAGATGACTGAGATATGAACCTTTTTTATAGCAGCTTGTTTCTTATGTGAAGAAACTGTCATACAGGATTTCGTTTGAGGAGAGAGGCAATGTGAGTAACAGAATTAGTAAACTATGGGAGAGTAAGCTTGAATACAGGAGAAAGTAATATGACCTTTTTTTTTCTTGCACAGTCTTTGACTTGTGACTAAGGGGCAGTACAGGATTCAGGATTCCTGGCTTCTATCAAACCTGTTGTTTGAAATATGAAATAGTGCTTGCATCCTTAACTGGATGTGAGGATTTGGGATTATATTTCTTCTGTGGTCCTGAACACAAAACTGCAACAATCTCTTGCATCTCCCATATGCTGTGATACTTTCTGTGGTTTATATGCCGACCTGTCCTCCCAGATGCTTCAAAAGCTTTGAATTCAGAGTTTCTGTCCATATACCCACTTCTTTCTTTTTCTTTTCTTTTCCTTTTTTTCTTTTTTTTTCCTTTTGCTGCTTCTCCCTCATGTAGAGAGCTTTGCTGCTTCCAGCTGCACTAAGTGGAAGGTTAAGGACTTAACTGACTCTTTGGGCAGAAGACATGAAGCACTGTCTTACAAATGAAAACAAATTTCTCTATATAGCTTCACTCAGGCAGAAAAGACCTGCCCAAGCTACCTGGAGGAAGTTTGTGTAGTAGAAAGGTGATCAGCCTCTGTTACACTTCATTAACATTGAGTTGCTTATACAGAGCCCTTTTAGATTGCTCTCTTACCACATTTTATTAGATGGTCCTGTAACAGAGGTTTTAGGATTTTTCTGTGCCAGATGGGGGAGACAGCCTGATGGCAGGATACGACTGGGAGTGGATGAGTATTCACAGCTTCAGCTTTGATATCAGGCTTAAAACAGAGGAGCACCTTCCTACTGCAGCCAGGGGAAAGTAGAGCCTTCAGACTGCAGATCAAGGAACATGTGTGATTTAACACTGCCCTCTCTGCTAAGAGCTGTAATAGAGTTATTGCAGGGACTCTTTACCAGCCACAAACTGTAGAGGAACAGAACTGCAGTTGTGAGGGGGAAGATAGTCGGGGACTCCTTCCTCTGAACATGAAAGTTGATGGAAGAATAAAGGATATAGAGGAATTTAGGTTGGAAGAAGAGACTTCTTCCAGATGACTGAGGTCATCTAGGTCAGCTTTCTGTTTAAAGCAGGGCTAACTTAAAGAGTAGACTGGGTTGTTCAGAGTTTCTGCCAACTCAGCTCTCTGATGCAATTTTTTGCTTGGAGAAGGAAGTAAATTTCAGATGGATTCAAAAGGAAATTCTTCTGCAGAGTATTCAGGGCTTCCACATCACCATTGGATGAAGTTCTTCAAGGATTTTTGTATTGAAGACTACAGTGTTACTAATGTTTGCTTTTTGTTTTCAGGCAGAGACGCTCTCTGCCCCAGTAACATGGGCGATGACATCAGCTTGAAGTTTCGCCAGCAGCTTCTACTGATTGAAGATAACCTGGAGACCGAAGATGTAGCAGCTTTAAAATTTCTCTGTATTGACCTGATCCCCTTCAAAAAATTGGAAAGGGTGCAGTCAGCACTGGACATTTTTCAGCTTCTTATGGCTGAAGAGTATCTAAATGAGGAAGATACTTTTCTACTAGCTGAGCTCTTATACAGAATTAAATGTCACTTCTTGCTCAAAAAGCTTGACTATACCAAGGAGAGAGTGCAAGAATATCTACCAGAGAAGGGAAGAGTGTCTCCATACAGGTGAGCTTTCAGTGGGATTCCTTTAGCTCTATTGCTGCTATCTATTACCTGCTGCATCCCTTTCCATTTTTAAATTCTTAGATTGCCTTGTGTTTCTACACCCTCTTCTGTTCTGCTTTGATCTCACTGGGTTTCTGTTACAGGCAGATGCTGTATGAATTGGCAGAGAACATTACCAGCGAGATGTTAAAGGAAATCATATTCCTCCTGAGGAACCATCTGCCAAAGCGACAGACAGCTATTGTATGTAGGGAGAGACACAAATGTGTGTATAGTAGAGAGGGAAGAATGGGGGCGAGGAGGAGCATGGGAAAGAGAATCTTGGCCAGAATAAGGTGTAATTGCAACTAGGCTGGTCAATATTTTTATAGAGTTAGAGAGGAGGAAGCTGGTGACAGGATTAGTGTGGAATTTGGTGCTGCTTTGTGCCAAGGACAGTCATGGATGGTCTACTGTCTTCCATTAGACCGCAACAGGGTGACATATCAATCTTTTTTTTTTTCCCTGCATGAGTTATGAACAAAGGACACTTGTGTCATATGTCATTGATACTATTTCACAGCAATAAAGCCTTCTCCAGGCCAAAATTCATTAATACAGTTTGAGTAAATCCGTTGAAGCAAGAACATACCAAGTTACAATTCAGTCAGTAGTTGCACATGGTGCAACATTTCACCTGTCCGCTGGTGATGTAAAATTGACTGTTTGGTACTCATTGGCAAGAAGCAAAGCAGAAGATACGTAATTATCTGAGGCAGAGAGGGCTGAGGAATGTGGTTTTAAATTTTAAAAAACGATAACTGCATTTTACTCTTTCTTTTTTGCTGTCAGTCTGCTCTGGAATTGCTAATTTTATTGGAAAAACAGGGCCTTTTAACTGAAAACAACGTACAAATGCTGGAGGAAATCTGTACGAGTGTTTCGCCTGATCTCCTGGAAACAGTAAACAGCTACAAAAGGGAAAAAGGTGAGAAATTCAGAGTCAGAGCTTTCTGCTAAAATGCAAGAAGCTCTGGAAATATATGGGCAACTGAAGTTGGCATCTGATGGTCCTGTGTGTGTACTGCTGCAGCAGAAACTAGAGCAGGATCACTCAGTACCTTCACACACAAGTTTAGCATGGTTGTCTTCAGCTTCCATTGCTTCCTAGCTGAGTTCCTATAAGGATGTGCAGCTATACTGTAAAAGGCACTTTGTGATTTACAGATGTACACTATATAAAGTTGCTCAGGAGAGTTGTGTCTGCTTATTAGCTGGCAAGGGAAATTGCAAGTGCATGTGTATCTGATAGGTAGATAAGCTTTGTTATTTAATAAGTGGTCCAGCTTCTAAGAGGTTAGACTATAGTTTGTAAACTTACTCATTTAATGTCCTGTAGAGTAATTATAAGCATACTGGGAAAAGGTTCTAGTTTCATTTATTTAATCACTGGGAAACAAATTCTGGGAAGTGCAATACTACATCTCTCCAGCAGGTGCAAGGACACTTGTTTGATGAGTTCAGTTTCCCACACTTACTGAGCATGTTTCAAAGTGGCTCTTTTTTTAATGCATTTCTAAATACAGATCCTCGTTTGCCTTAATGTGCAAATTCATTCTTGTTTAACTTAAAGGCACTTAGCTTCTCTCATTTATTGTCTCTTTCTGCTTTTAGTATCTCTACCTCAGCAGGAGAACATTTTGCCAGTCAAGGAATCTGCACTGCCTCACACTGGAGGTGTCAGATTGTTCACTTCACTACAGGTATACTGAAGTGTATGCTGCCTACTTGGGTTTTAGTGGTTTGGAGGGTTGGGATTTTTTTTCATGCCTTTATTTTGAAACCACACTGGCGATGAGATCTTTTGCTAAATCTTCTTATCTAATTTAGGAAAGGAGCAAGCATATTCCTTTGGCCTATAAGAAATACAGCAGCATATAGCATCAAATAATAGAAGTCAAAAATACCCCTGCTGATCATGTGGATTGGCAAAAGAAATGATATTAGGAAGAGAAGTGAGAGAGAAGGCTAGAAAGGTGCATTCTAGAGAATGGGTCGCTCAACTGGTGCTAATTTTTAAAGTTTCAGCTGAATCATCACTAAACTACCACCAAAGACTAACTACCGTAGTCTGAAGGTCAGTTCAAACTGCGGCTGCTAAAGAAAGTGGTCTCACTGTACCCAGCCCTGGGTCTTCCTTCAGCTGCATGATGAATCAGCCCAGCTTACCTGGGCTATAACTAACCTCTTTTTTTGGGGGGGGAAAGGAGAGGAAGGGAGAGTGGAGGGTGTTTTAACCCATATCAGTTCTAAATGAGTAAAGTCAATGATCTTTCTGAAGATAGTCCTCAGAAGTAAAGTCTCAGTAGACAAGAGCTGAGGAAAATGGGCTGTTTAGTATCAGAAGGGCTTATATTACTGCTGCTTGAGCTACATGTGCTCTACATGTATAGAGGATTTGGGGAAGCTTTCACACTTGGCATGGTCAGAAAATGAATGCAGTTGTATTAAGAAAACACAAGTTTTTTTAAAAAAAAAGGGAAAAAAACACACCCAACCTTGTTTCTATGACCTGTTTGATTTTCCTGAGAGACTTGCCTAACAAAAGTAATGAAAAGTTTTACACATTTTGCATGCTGTATACTAAACTGTTGACACATACTGCAGGAAGAGGTCACATAGGCCGGATTTGAATCATTATGTACAATGAGTTAGAATCAAATAATTGACCATCCAAGCAAATTGATATTGGACTATATTGGACCTTTATTTTGTTTATAATGACTCTCCACCCCTTGTGGAAAGGGGTGAAAGGATCATTTGGAAGTGAAAGAGAATTCTTTGCCATTTCTCTTTCTCCTTAAGAGAAGGTACAGTTGTTCCAGCTCCATGAAATTTGCTTTAAGTGGGGAGGTCTTTTGTAGTTCACTGTCATATGCTTTGCTACTCTTAGAAATTCAGTATTCTTCCTCTTGTTACTCAAACAGATTTGGTGTTCATTAACCTTGTTTTAGTTATCACTATGAAAAAAAATATATACACTGATTTTTAACATGCATTATTTTCTCCTGCCCAAAAATAGGAGACCTCCATCAAATCTGTGAGTTCTATCAATGGTAAGGCTTTCAGGAAAGTGTATTTTGTTTTGTTTTTTAATACCTTTATATTTAATGTTACGTGCTACTAACTGTCTTGCCTTATTCTGGGAAACTTCTAACATTTTGTTTAATGAAACCAGTTATCTTGCAGTCTTCTTGGAAAAGTCTTTTGCTTTCTGCACAAACTGATTTGAAAAATGCTTGTTCCTACATAAAAGAGGCAAAGTACAATTGGCAAATCCTGTGTACTTTGTCAGTCATTAACTAGAAACCAACTAATGTGTTCTTTGGGAACTGAAATATGGGCTAACTTGCTTATATAATTTTTATATAATTAAAATATAATAATGATTAAAAGCAAAAAGCTACTTTCTTTCCTGTGAATTAAAAATAAATTTTCTATTTGAATATCCCTGGGAGGGTAAGAGAATGAGACACAGTGATTCGAAACCTCAAATACTATTTTTTTGTGTGTACAGAAAAGCATTTTATCTCTGACTTCTTTTGCTGTATAGATCATTATGGTGAAGAGCCTGGGAGCCTGTGGGAGCATGTTGGGAATGTACGCTCCATACCTACCGGACAAGGTTGGTCTTCTCTTAGGGTTTTAATAGTAAGCTGTTTTAATTTTGGGCTGCCTGAAATCTAATGTGCTATTTAAGTTAGTTCTTGTAGCTCTTTTGCATGGGACCATTAAAGAGGAAATAAGAAAATGCCCTGGAAGCAGGATGAATTCTTGTCTCTGTATTCTAGTTCCCTCACTAAGGCAGACATCAGGAAGACCCATGCCTGCTCTTCTCAGGCATTTCCAGAATGACTGTTTAAATAAGCAGAAAATAGATCTGAGGGCATAAAGAGGAAAACGGACAAAAATTGCTTCTGTTCTTGGCAACTTCTGTCCACTAGAGAGAACATAATATATTAAAGTTAATGTTTGTGCATCTTCCAGTAGCTTGCTGGAGTAAGTGAAGTTATTGAGATTGCCAGCTAAGAGAGTTTTCAAGGTGTTGGGTGGTGGTGATGGGTGTTTTGAGTAGAACAAATAGTGAAAGATTTGTACAGAGGAAAGCAAGAGTTTTGGGTTAGTCAGAAGGCAAAATATTTCCTTCACCAATAAATACAATTATATTTTGGATCATATCTCTAAAAAAAATTCCTTACGAAGGGCAGCAAATCTTTTGCATCTATCTTTGTGTCTCCGCATCAGATTGGACAGCTGCAAAGTGTAGCAACACATCAGCTCTCTTCTGCTTTACAGCTCCGTCAATAACATCTTCTGAAAGTTTGTCTGAGAGCTATTGTAAATGATTCAGGAACAGAAGATTCTATAATGGGAGCTTCAGTATTAACATCACAGATCCTTCTTGCAATAGAGTTGATTTCTATGCTGATTTCCAATTGAAAAATTAATTTGACTGTCTTGGGTAGAGTCTGTCCTTGTACCACAGATATCTCTGTTCAACAAAACCAATGTGAATGGAAGCCTTGCTTTTGTCACAAAGGATATGCAAAGAAATTACTGGAGACATGACCTGAAAAGATTCTTTGAACAGGACAGTGCTATCTCATAAAGAGGAATTACTCCTTTCATGTAATAGCATTTAAAATAAAAAGTGCTGCACTGTAGCTGAACTCCTTGCAACATCCACCAGTATTAGTTTTCTCCTCATAAATACGTGTGTTATCTTTTTCCTAGATGACAAAGCAGCTAATGTTATACAAGGCATCTCTGAAGTAAACATGGGGCTGCCTGCAGAGTTCGTCAATGCAGAAAATGAATCCAAGGTTTGAGACAATCTCATCCTTCTTTTTGAGTAACCAAGGGTGTGCAGTCTTTGTCCCTTTAATGACATTTGTCATGCAAGGACTTGTAAGATGTTTGTGCATCTCATTAAGTCTTCTGAGTAGTCTGATCAATTGGAACATTTCAGGGAATATTTTAATGTTGGAGGCCAGAAGCTTACCAATATTGAAATGCGTGAAGGGGAAACGGCTTAATGCCTATGATACTACTCACACATCAGTGCATCTGCTTATCTTCCTGGTGCAGGCAAATCATTTGCCATTATCTTAAATTGCATGTTTTGGAGATGGTAGCAGAATATACAGGTGCACAGATGAACGTAGCTTAGCAGTTCTCCCTCTATATATCTGACTTAGAAAAAGTTTTGGGGCATTCTAAAATTAAAAAAAATTAAAATAACAGGTAGTATGCAGAGACCTTGTAAGGAAGATGAAAGAAGGCAAGTGTGTCCAGCAAGCTATTGCAGGCACGTGACTATCATAATAATCCAGAGGTCTTGGTTCAGAAGAAGCTCCCTTTTGTGAGATCCCTTCTTAGAAACTGTGTGTGTACTACTTTTACTGTTGTCCAGACTGCTGTAGCAAAAATATTGTTTGCTGCTGTTGAAGGAGCTTGGAAAGCTGCCCTTTGGTTGATTCCACTAAAATGCAGAAAATGAAGTGTTTCTTTGTTGCTCCCTCTAGTGAAAAGAGAGGAGCTGGAGTGTCTGATATTAGAATGGACTTGTTGCTGTTAACCTGAGATTGGACTTGAAAAGATGGTACTTGAAGTTTTGGTGACTTCTCAGTTTTTAAAACATTCTTACTGAAGAGTGGGAGAGAACTTTAGGTCTTAGCAAACCAGGTAGTGTCACAGGATTCAGTGCCTCTGAGACCTCTCTATTCTATTCGCAACCCTTTCCAGAGTATCAGCATGAACCACCCACTCCAGATACTCCTCACTACTCTACTTTGACAAATAAACTGAGCTGTCTAACATGCTGTAGTTTCAGTGTGAACCCTCTGCTATTTGTAATCAAAACCCTTTTCTGTCATTGGAAACAGCTGGGGACTATTATCTCCAATACCAGTTCAGACTGCAGAGTTTAATTGCTAAATTAAGCTGTATTTTTGCAGTTGCTAAACCTTTGTTCTGCAGTTTAATAGTATGGTGAGATAGTGTGCTTGAGGCTTCACCTGTATCTTTTCACATGAGGAGACACCGCTGAGTTTCAGCTTTTCAAAAATAACCACAATTTTAGATGCCCCTAATTTTGGATGCCCATTTTGAGACATGTTAAGGAAATATGATTGTTGGAGATCAAACATGAATATATTCATTGTAGCTGTAAGCTGTAAGCTTTTTTCCTCTTTCCTTTCTACAGAAGTTGACAAGCTACAAAATGGATGGACCACAGAGAGGATTTTGTCTTGTTATTAATAATGTTAAATTTGATGGGGGACTTCAGGAGAGGAAGGGTTCTTGCAAAGATGCTGGTAAGTTACGGAAGTGAGGTTTTTTTTATATTAGCCTCTTTATTTTCATCTGTGTTTATTGTCCATTTTTAGTTAATATTCTTAAACAGTAAGGTTTTTGTTTTGTGTTAATTTGTCACCTGTGTATCCTAGAGAAAGAAAGGCTAAAAGATACAACACTGAACACAAATGATACAAACACTGAACTTGCCATCGTTCGTAGTTGGATCATTCTTGAATCATTTTAAGAATTTCTTTTTACTCATTCAGTTTGGATCTATAACTGTAATAAAGAACTAAAACTAAGGCACCATTTCACATAATGTAATCCAAAATTGCTTATACAAGCAATTCTGTGTATATTTATTTAATTGATTATTTTTATTCTTACTGTCTTGTTTATGAAACTCTGTAGCAGTCAGAACTGAATTGGAAAATAATGACCTGAGGAAGGTTCTGAAAGAAATCTAACATGGAACTTTGGGGAGATTACTTGTATTTCCAGGTGCCATTCATGAACTCACTTAGTGTGTCATTGTACATGTTGCACCTGTCACAGAGTTATGGAAGTGCCTTAGGTCATATTTTCTGTAACTTGTTGAGAAAAATCCAAGGACTCTGTATTTAAGCTGATTCCATCTTTCTTCCAGAAGACGATCCTTTAGTTGATGCTAGTACAAGGATGAATTTGAAGAAGCATGAGAGTGGGAAGTTCTTTCGCATATCAGATTTGATTGCATGGTGACTTCATAAAGTGTTTTTCTACTGCCACAATTTTTCTTTTTATCTTTCTTTTAACTACAGGTGAACTGGAGCGAGTATTTACATGGCTTGGTCTAGATGTGAGGATTTACACAGATCTAACATCTCAGGAAATTAAAGATCTGATGTGGACTTGGCAGCATTTGAAAGATCACAAAGACAGGGACTGTTTTATTTGTTGTATTCTATCTCATGGAGAGTCAGGAGCAATCTATGGGAAAGATGGGGAGCTTGTATCAATTCGCATGATCATGTCCTGCTTTACTGCCAAACAATGCCCAGCACTTGCTGAAAAACCCAAACTCTTCTTTATTCAGGCATGTCAAGGCAAAGATATACAGCGTGCTGTCTACGTTGAACCTGATGCACGAGTTCCTCACCTGCCTTCTGTGCAACAGAGAATTTCTCCTTCTGAAAGTATTCCTGAAGAAGCTGATTTCCTCCTGGGCATGGCCACAATTGATGGCTATGCCTCTTTCAGGCATGTTCAGCAGGGGACTTGGTATATTCAGGCCCTGTGCAGCAAGCTACAGCTGTTGGTACCCAGGTAAATACTTGACTGCTTTACTTAGCTCTTTATTGAAGAGGTGGGAAGCCCATCCCCACCCTTTTATTTTCTTCAAAGGCAAGCTCAAATAGGAAAGCTAACACAGGCTCTGAGTTGGACAAACTTAGTTAAAAGTGATGATTTGGTTGTCTGGCTCTGGTAAATTTATGTTAGCACTGCTAGTACTGTAGAGATAGTCTGGAGAATGTGAAGTTTAATTTAAAAACTCAACATCTCCAAACCTCCCCTCTGCCTATTAGACAGAACCATCTGTTTCTTGAGTGGATTTAGGTAAAAAGTTCTTTCTTTCATTTTCCCTACTGATTGAATCAAGCAATGCAAAGTAAGAAAAGGTCTCTTGTTTTTAGTATGACCTAAATGAGAATACAAGAATTTTGGAGAAGAATGCCTATTTTCTGTCTTCTATGTATTAAATGTTTAGACTGTATCTCCTAGATGCTCTAGGAGGCATTACATGGAGAAACAGTGCCACCTGCCCATTAATAAATCAGTTTTTTTGTTTGCTTGCTTTCTGTCTGCAGGGGTGAAGATATTTTGTCCATTCTTACGGAAGTTAATGAAGATGTGAGCAGGCGTGCTGACAGCTTGGGAACGAAGAAGCAGATGCCCCAACCAGCTTATACTTTAAGAAGAAAATGTATATTCCCAGTGCCTAGAGACCCTCCTCCCTCACAGCAACACTGAGGCTTTCTGAATACATCCTTTCATGGGCACATTTTATTTAAATGCAGTTCATCACACTACCTGGTTAGGTCAATTACCCAGACTCCTGAGGACATTTAGCCTCAAGGCAAGGCCTTACAAATTTTTTTGCTGAAGAAAATATGAAACCTAAGGAGACATAGTTATCACAATCCATATGCCAACTATTCAAACTGTCTATATTTTCCGAGTAATTAGGATTGGGATGGCTAGTTGCAGAAGTATGCTTCTTTGATGTTAAACATTTTTTATACTTGCACAGACTATAGGTATGTAGCTATTTTTGTGTCAGCATGAGAGTTGCATGTAGCCTTCTATCTAAACCAGAACATTAATAGTCTGGTTTAGGCTCATCGTGTTTTATTTTTGCATGCTAAAAATTCTAAATTCTGCCTCTGAAACCACTAACTCTGTGGAAAAGTCTTAGAGAGAGAAAAGAGAAAGGTGGCAAAGTAGGGGAGAAAGCTTAAGTAGTAGTGGTGAAGGATTTCTTCCACCTGTAATTTAAGTTACTTTTAATTGTACGGGGAGTTGATTTAACTATTGAAATGAGTAATTTTTTCATAATGCTCAGTGATGTCTTCTGACAGCTGTCACAAACCTCATGTGCAGTGAGATCCTTTACAAAAATTGAAAAAAAATGCACTGCAAGAATGCAGTGTAGTGTGCCTTCTGTGAAGCTGTCTTGGTAACTAACATTTCCTCATCACTTTTGGGAAGAAAAGTTAATGTAGAAGGGTTATTTGGCACTCAGGAGTGTATCTGCATAGATTTATCAGATCGGTTTCCTTTGTAAGCATTAAATGCTCTGATAAGTCAATTCTTGTTTTAAGACTTGAAATGCAGCGAGATGGGAGAAAAGGGTCCTTCTTGATCAAGCTTCTGATAGAGCATGTTTGAGTTTAACTGAGATTTCATGTTGTTTTGTTATGAACATTTGCATATACTGTGTCTGTCCATGTCCTTCATGTTTGTTACTGCATTAAATTTCTTCTTTTTAAGAGTCTGGGGGAGATAAAAATGACATTCTGGGCTAAGTTTATTACTGTTTATAACTTGTTTATAACTGTCCCCTTGCACAATGTTGGGCTGCATGAATCAGTGGGTTTTAACTGCCTCAGAGTTCAGATGGAAGTGAAACTTAGTTTATTTCAGCAAAACACTAACTGTTATCTGTGCTTTCTAGACATAAAGCAGCCCCAAACTTAGGGTTAGGATTTGAAGGAGATGCCATCTAATGTTGGTGAAAGCAATTTTTAGTTTGCACTATCCAAGATTTTTAGAGGATTTTACATCATCCAAAGCATTAAATTACAGCTAATCTGCTGAAACAGTAGCAGTAGCTTTTTACCATGATAAATTGACAGTTATGTGACCCTTTTGATTCTTCTGGATTAGTATGACCACCATACTTGAAATCATATTTGTGCCACAGGCAGAAAATCTATTATGTCTGTTAGAATATGTCACATATTAGAATCATCAAGCATCTGGCATGCAGTTACTCTTGGATACATTTTTTTGTACATTTAGATAACAACTGAAGTTTTATGAATACGGAGTAAACAAGGGCAAAAATTTTGTCCTTGTTTCAGGAGGATCTTGGCTTCATTTCTAAGTGTCATAGATAAAGTCATTGTGTTCTCTTGCTGTCTGTGGAGGGGCTTTTTCCTGGTAAGCTCCAGTTAAATGATGAAGGTAGGTAATAGCAGTCAGCAGAGTCTAGACTGTCTTCTGTCTTGAGTTCCCTCAGGAGTGGGGCTTTGCCTTGGAATAGTGAAGTCTCCTTCATCCCTAACACCGCTTGTTCAAACAAAGGCTGCACTGCTGTAAACTTGTACTATTCGGTGTGAATATTTTGCTTGTGTGCATCAACAGTTTTGTTTATGTGGCTGTGCACTGTGAGACTTGAGTGCACACAGTGGTATTCTGTGTCAGTGCTAGCCCACAGGCAGGATAGGCTTGTCACTGTAACTGTAGCTGCTGTTGGGTAAGGTTGCTGGAAGTGTCCGTGTGACCTCCTGTGGTATATTGTAGGATAGCGGTCTTCAGGGAAAGTGGGTGGGTTTTATCCAGCTTGGATATTTATCAGGGTTTGCTGCACTCCTTCAGTGTAACTGTACTAATACAGAGTTGTACCAGATAGAAATCAGCCTAAAACACCAAAAAATAATGGTTTCTGTAAAGGTTTATTGGTGGCATACAGAGGCGTATGCATGCACACTACCTCCACAGCGAAAGAACAATTACCACTTGTGCAACTCTCGTTTAGACAGAGTTAAGTGGAACCAGTGTAAAAAGCGTCTTCCTGTTGTGGAAGTTATATCCTGGGCAGATTGTGATCTTAAAGTTGTATTGTTCACCCAGTCTCTGGTATGCTGACCCTACTGCCTGCCGATTTTTGTGCAGGAGCTGTATATCCTGGCTGAACCAGTAGAGGCCTTAGTCATTCCAGTTGCTCAGCAGTCCTAGCCTCAGCGTTTTCCCTTTCCGAACCACACCCTTTCTAAGAAAAAAAAGGGGGGGGGGCAGGCTGCTTACAAGGAGGTGGCTGGGTCACTGGAAAAGGTTCTAGGGGAAGGCAGAGGGGCAGAACCTGGGTAAAGGAGAATGGGGGAACTGGAGATAATCCAAATAAACAAACAGGAACATTTCAGGAAAGGACAAGAGAGGATGAAATGAGAAGTGAAACAAAGACAAAAGAGGAAGAACAGCGCTGGGAGGGCTGGTCTTTGGAGCTGCTGTGTGTTGGAAGAAGCCTGTATCTGTAAAGAGCCAGCCTAGGGTTGGCCCTGTCTGTAAGTAGTTTTCACGCCATACTGAAACACCTGTGTGTTTATTCTAGCTTGCAGCTGGAGTCTCAATTTTCGTTGAGACAGAGGAACGGATACAGGGAGAAAGATGCTGAGGCATGGGCTGACATGGAGATAGAACTGTTCGTTGCTGAAGGTTAGAAAGGAGTGCTTGTGGTGTCTCTTTGTGCTGTTTATTGCCTTTGCATAAAAAGATTTGTATCAGTGAAACTGAATCAAATGCATTTTCTGAGCTGTTAACTATGGAGAGGGAGTGTGTGCTGGTTGGGAGGAATTTGTAGGCCTTCTTGTATATGCCTCATTGTATCAGAGGGCATTTTACAATTTTGAGTTTATAAAGGTAGACAGGTTGAAATCAATGAAAGATTGTTTTAATTGCAAATTTTCAATAGATTTCAGCTCTCCTAACTGTCTCTTCATAATACTGACATGACGAGCTTCAAACATGGATGGAGAGGTCTTGCAGGTGTGTGATAGCTGCTTATATATTTCTTGCCACAAGAAAAGTATCAGTGACCAGTATAGCATACTGGGTATCTTACCATTAAAGGCTGAGTTCTGTGCTTCAAATTGAATAAAAATGTCAAAAGTTAAATACTGCTTAATTCTTTTGTAAAAAGGGAAGTATATTAATAATTGCAATGTAATGTTTAGACCTTCAGTTCCTTGTATTTACTGACTACTGCTCCTGAAGTTGACAGTGATAGTTCGCTTTTTTTTTTATATATATATAGGAAATAGTCTTCCATTAAAATGCATGTTAGAAATGGGTTGGGTGAGTTGGAGAAGGACTTAGGAGGAAGGAGGGTAGGACATGGAAGATCTAGTAATGCCACAGGTCAGTGGGGTTGTTAAGCCATTTTTATCACAAGTGCTGTAATAATTCATTTGCTGAAACTGGAAGAACAACAAGTAGGGAACTCTGGCCTTATGAGCTCAGCTTACTGCTGTGGCATACGTTAACTTTTTGTAAGTCATGTGACAAAATAGGCATGTCAGGAAAAGCCAGTACTTTTCCTGGAACTTCAGAGCTCATGGCTGTCCGTTCTTTCACTTTTTTGAGAGCCGTTTCAGCAGTGCTTCAGCTTGTCTTTCCATGTAAGTGAAGTAAAATGGATTATTTTTGTTGTGGTAGAAGAATTTGCTTGTTAAATTTGCATCAGTTGCATCTTTATTTTAGTAGTGGTAGGAAAAGATAGAAGTAGTTAAATTTTGATTTAGTATGCTCTCTGTATTTACAGGGAAGCTTAAATACACTGTGTAGATGGCATATGTTTTAATTGCAATAATTTTGTGGTTCTGAAATTTACAGCTTTTCAGAAATGAAAAAGAAGATTTCTCATACCGGGAAGACGTATTATCATGAGCGCATGCCTTGTATCTTCAGATGACGGCATGGTGTATGTGAGAAAGAAGATAATTTCGTAATCAGCTACAAAGAAAGTATACTCTTTATATCCTATGTGAATATGAAAATACACATTCCGATACCTGAGATCATTGAGTCATCAGGTTAAGCACATATGATTCATTCAGGTATCAGTGGTTTTTTGTTGATCTTGACTGAATGATACAGATTCTTGTCTGTTCAAAAGTTAATTTTGAATGGATTTACAGGAAGTGATATTTAGGGGCAGAGCTTGAATCATACTTCATGACAAAGACTGTTCTGCTGTTTTGATTTGTTTCTGGCTAGACCAAGGTTAGGTTTCTGTTGTCTGTTCACTCCTGCTCACTGAGAGTGCTGACCAGAAGTGTGTCTTCCAAGGGATGCTCTGCTACAACGTGGCCCTTGCATGAGGGACAGTGCAGTGTCTGCTAACTGTCTGGAGTATTTACAGTACTAACTAGTTTAGTTAGCAGTCGGCTGAGCTGCTTTGGAGTTGTTACCCCAAGTATTAGTACACTTGCAGCATCAGTAACAGTAAAACAGATAGCCTAAGATGCTGCTTATGTAGGAGTAGGAAGTTTTGCTTTCAGAACTTAATTTGTTGTTAAATTTTCAGTCTCCCAGTGAATCCATTGAGACAGGAGATGTCCACCAAGTGCATCCCTATGCAGTTTCATTTCAGAGATTCCTGGACATTTTTGCTCTGAGGCAGAACAAAATACCAGCTGGGTCTCTTGCAGTGGGGCAGACTAGGTATCAGGGTGAGGTAGCATGGGAGGCTTGCACTTCATGTTTTCAGACTTTCTCTTATGCTCCAGGGGTGGATCCATAAGCCAAGGTTGAGATTTAAAATATGTGCGTGTGTGTGCACGCGCGCGTGCGCATGTGGTGAAGAGGAGAAAGGAAATAATAATTCAAGAGCTGGTTTTGCTTGATGCAGACAAACCAAAACAAAAAGGTGTTTTGCTTACAATGACATTCTGGATCAGAAGCAATGCCTAAGGAAAGCAGAAGCCATATAGTTTAGAAAAGGCCCTTATCTTTGGTATGATGCAAAACCTGGGGGTCTTGTTTACTATACAGCCAGTATAAAACAGTCTCTTGCTCCCAAATTGGATCAAAGCTCAAAAAAAAAAAAAAAAAAAAAAAAAAAAAAACTAGGAAAGAGGCCAGGTAGATGGAGCCATCTGCAACCTGCAAGGACTGCACATCCCATGTGTCTGTCACCCTGCTGTCTGCACACAGAATCTGTGACTTCTCACTTACGTAAACTTACGTCACTTATGTACTCTCTTTACACTTACATAAAGTTTCTTGTGCTCCTCGTGAGTATGATGAACTGAAAGAGTTAAATATGAAAACTATAATAGCAGGAGATTCTACTGAAGTATTTTTGACTGCATGTATTTATTTTGGGCTATTCTACATTTTTATGTATTGTATTTTATTTTTATGATCTTGCGTTTGCACTAATTACTGACAAATCTGGACAACTTCTGTCTGTTTAGATCCAAGTCCTGATAGAAAATGAGTACAGATATCCACAAACTCCTTTTTGGCATTTCTGATGCACTGGCCAAGGACGACCTGGCAGCTCTGAAGTTCCTCAGCCTGGAGCACATCCCCTTGAGGAAGCAGGAGGCCATTCAGGAGCCCAAGGCCTTCTTCCAAGTGCTGCAGGAGAAAGGCCTGATCGAGGTGGGGAATCTGGCCTTCCTGAAGGAGCTGCTCTACCGCATCAATCGCATGGACATCCTGACCTGCCACCTGGGCTCCAGCCGAGAGGAGATGGAGCGGGAGCTTCGGATCCCGGGCAGAGCAAAGGTGTCACGCTACAGGTAAGCACAGTAGTAGTAAGCCTTTGCATGGAAAAGGTTCAAGCAGAATGGTTTTGCTGTGTGCCATCTTTCTTGCTTTCTCTCTCTGCTGTCATCTTATGTGTATCCCAATATAACTGTATTTATTACAGCATGACTGTCTACCTTTGTGAGTTTTAAGACCAGGATTTACATTTTTCAGTTCAACTGCATGGCTGTGGTGTTTCTGAGACAGACACAGCTTCTCTATTTTCCTGATTTTTTGGGACAAGATTTTTTTCCACAGTTGTTAGAAGGGTTGACTGTGTTTGGCCTACATCACAACTGGAACTACAGGCAGAAGATAAGTCTTTCCTTAAATGAACTGTGACGATGTGAGCCAGACCATATAATGTTTTGGGAAGAATATTCCTAAATGTAGTGTTTCTATTGTAGCTATTAACTGCACTTACTCTATAATGCTCTTCTTGAATGACCTTAGTGCATTAATGGACACACTATATACAAATGATTGGAGCTGTTATCAGACCTCTTTCAGATACCTGTAGGTATTTGGGTGGGGAAGGTGAGAAGGGCTTGTCTCATACCCTTTAGTTAATTGTCATAACTTTCTTAAACAGTCTTTATCTATCCTTTTTTGCCAGACAACTGCTATATGGAATTGCAGAAGACTTAACTCCAGAAGATGTCAACAGTGTGAAATTCCTGCTGCAAAAACAAATACCAAAGAGCAAGCTCCAGGATAATGCTGTAGGCATAGTGATCTTGATAAGTTTAATACAAGGCTAGTTCAGAATCTGCCTCTTGTAAGGAGAGAAGAAAGAGCGATTCGCTCTTGCTAAAATTCTGTTGTTCAAAGAATGATGATGTTAGCTAACAGCTGCTCTGTGACAGAGTGGACCCTTTTTTCTCTGTCTTGTCTTCTCTCTGCCCTTCTTCACTCTCCACCTTTCTCCGCATCTTTTCTTCTTTTGTCCTTGCTTGGCATTTTTAAAGACATTTGTGCATATGCTGTATCCAGGAGAAATGGTGGATGCTGGAGGGAAAGGGTGTTTTGGAGTCAGGAATCTGAGTTCTAACCTGAGCTCCACCACAAACTTTTCCTGTGTTCGTGAACACATTTATTTCTTCAGTGTAATTTTGGATAGCAACACTTTCGTTGGCTTCTTCTCAAAAGTATTAAGAGATTTGATAAGCTAGTTGAATACCTGTGTTGTAAATAATGAACAGTGTTACAAAAATGTTTGATATGGTTAAGAATCTTCCTATTTGTGTTGTGGTACCTGTAGGAAAATTGGCAGATTTACTTCCAATTTGATGAACTAATTAGCTTTAAAAATGAAACTTTTTCCTGAATACCTCTTCTGTATTAGAAAACGTATAACATTACAGCTAAATAGTTTATAATAATTCATCTGAAAATAGTGACACTTAACAAGATTGCCACATTAGTATCCACATAACTGGTTTGCACTGTTGAAACAAAGCAGGCTGACCCAGGTAAATGCAATTTCTAAACATCCTGTCTTATCTTACTGATGTGTTTCTTCGGACACATTTCACCCTGATCCATTTTTCAATAAGATTTGAAGGAAAAAGAAACTGGTCTTTAGATGACCAGTCTCTGGGAATGAGGATGTTGCCTTCTACGCTGTCCAGAAATGCAAGGTATTTTAAGAGTTACTTGATGCAATCATTGAAGGTCACGTATGAATTTGGGTTGTATTTTTGTTTCACCAGTCAATGTTGATGGTCTTACTGGAAATGGAAAGAAACGGAGTAATTAAAGAAGAGGATGTAACAATGCTGAAGGATATATTAAAGGGATTTAGAGCTGACCTAAAGAAAAAAATTGATATCTATGAAGAAGAAACAAAAGGTAAATTATATAATCAGGTAATTTAGCATGGAGTTGAGTTAGTTGAGGTTTGTCATTTTGCAGCTCAGTTCTTGGGAACTGAGGAGTCTGGAGTTAAGGGAGACACTTTAAAGTATCCTAGGAGAGGCATAGTGGCTCTTGGTGCCTGTGATTTCCTAATTTTTCTATTTCCTTGTCCCATCATATCTTCTTGTACCTCTCCCTGAATTATATTTTGTGCCTTGTAAATAATCTGGATCTCCCTCCTCTTTGCCTTAAAAGCAGTCTTAATTCCCAAGAGACAGTGTAGTGCTGGTTTTGGACCAGTATAGTTTTTCAGTCACTGAAAGAGAAAAGAAGTGACAGATAATTGCCTTGGGGAAACTAGTCTTGTGTTAGGAGGTTGTCAGCCTTATTTTCTGTTAGCCAGGAGGCTTGCTCTTAGCAGAAGGAAAAGTTACTGGAGACCAGATACTTGGATAAAATTCAATTATTAGCTTTCTACCCCAAATGTGAAATTTCATGAACTTTGGTGTATATGCAGCTGAGGTGTGTCCTGTGACACCACAGATGGACTTAATCTTTGGGAAACAGTGTGTCAACCATCAACAACTGAGACCTGTTAAATTTTTCCCCACTTTCCTCCTTTCAGTTGACTCAGTTTGATGTGTTTCCTTAGACATACCTGTACAGCTGTGCCATTTCCTGTGGAGATATGAATTAGTTGCCCCAGGGTATATCCTTGTGCTTCTGAGGTGTGCTTCTCTCTCTGCAAGAGTGGAAGAATTGCTAAGGGTGTCCAGCATAGACAGCTCCTCTGTCAGGAGTATTTTATTAATAGTATTGTTACTCTTTTGTCCCCCTTGATAAGTAAGTACGAGAAGAGCATACTGCCTTTAAAACCAAATTTCATTTAAACATGTCTGAATAACTTGTAAAAGGGTTAGTGTGATTTATATCCTTGGGCAGAGTCTTGGGTATGAGGGTTTATTCATTTATTTCAGGCAGTTGTATTCAAGGCAGTGTTTTGTTGCTTTGAGGAAGTCTTGGTGTTCTACATCATTGGTTTGTCCACCCAGTTAAAATCCTTTGGAGATGAGGTGACAGCCTCAGAAGTGAATGTGCTGAGTGTAGTATATCACTGTACAAAAATAGGTCTTCTTGTTCACTTCTGTATCTTGTAGTGGAGATGCTAGTGAATGGCTTGTCTGGCATGAGTGCTTGTATCCAGACTTGGATATCTGCATCTTCCTGCCAGCCAAAGGGCAGGGAAGGACTGGAGTGAGGTATGATTGTTGTCAGACTGCAGCATACGCTGTCTGTCTGAGGGCCAGACCTTCACTTCTATCTGATGACTGTAATTTTGGCAGTATTTGCCTGGGGGTGTAGACACAAATACATCTTTTGTTGCATTGAACACTCTGCACAGTTTCACTCTCCAGCAATCTGCAAAACTGGAACCTTGCTTGATATAACCTCTCCAGAATGGTGGTATTCTGACAGTGCGGAAATGATTCCCTACTTCACTCTTTGCATTGTTCTTCTGGTGCTGAAATACGCTATATGGAAGATTTGTTCTTTTATTCCTGAGGTGTTTTGTTTATCCTCCTCTTAGAGAATGTTCCTGAGGAAAAACTCTGCTATCCAACATGCGTTCCTGTGAATCCAGCAGAACAAGGAGCAGAGGGGGGAACACAAACACACCTGGTGAGCAATACCTCAGGATTGCCCTTAAAGTGTTCATTCCAGCTCCTGGGAGCACAGATACCTAAAACTGAGGGGGGTAAAAGGCAGGGGACCTGGCTTTATATGTAGGCTTTGGATGAATTCCCATTTTCAAAAGATGGCCAAGCCTTGTCTCTTGGTGAGGACCTGGCTGTTACAGCCTTGTAGGTAAGAAATGAAGGAGTAGCTGTCATGGGAAGAAAGCCGATCTTAAAGATGACAGAGATGGGAATGGGCAAAGGTGAGAGTATCCCATCCTTTTCCAACTCAGGCTCAACAGATGGGGGGGGGACCAGCAGCATCTGCTGCCTTACAAGAAACCCAGCAAGACTCTCAGAGGGATTGACATGGTGCTGGAACCTTTCCTCTGCACATGTGTCAGAATATTCATTTGCTATTTCAAAATCATATCCCGGGGGGGGGGGGGGTGGGGGGAGGACTTCAGGGAGAGGAAGCAGCATTCTTTTTCCCTGTTACCAGGGCTGGTTTGTACTTTTGGCCTTTTCCTTTCTTGTATCTTGGCTCTCATGATTTTTTTTGTGTTTGGGCATGGAGAAGCAAAAAGCTCTGTATAGCATACATCTCTTGGATGTTTGGCACTGCTTTCTTACCTACTTTCTGTGTTACTACAGCTTGTGGAATCATATAAGATGGAAAACAACCCCCATGGTTACTGTGTGATTCTTAACAACTACATTTTTAAAAATCCTAGAGAAACTAGGGAAGGAACAGTGCAAGATGGAGGTTAGTACTTTTTAAATACAACTTTTGGGTTGTTTTTTGTGTGTGACATCTGAGAGAATTATCTAATATTTTCTGTGAGGCATGGCCACTTTAATTAAGCTCCTTTGCCTCCAGGATAAGTAACTGGAACGATAGTCACTGCAAAAATTGTAAATATGCCACTTCAAACAGTTTTGGTGATAACTCGAGGAAGGTTGAAAGAGTCTTAGTTGTTTGCATGTGGAGCAAATTATGAAGGAGGGATTACGATTCTTTTTACTTTTTAACTATCATAAAGTAACACTTTTCAGATCCTTAAAGTCTCTTCAGTGATTTCTTTGCTTAATTTACTGACTGAAAGGTATAGTTTTGCCATGCCGTCAGCTGAGAAAGCATTTGGATTTAGTCAGTATGTGCATCTATTTGCAACAGACCTCAAATAAATGCAATTATTTTACTGCTCTATCATTTTCTGTATAGTCTTTCTTCCTGCAAAAAAAGTTTATCCTGTCTGGATAAACTAAAATCTAATCAACGCATCACTAACATTTTAACCTTAAGCTTTGTACAGGGCTTCTTGTTTCCCAGCTCTCTTTGCTCTGCCAATAAAACACGAAGTCAGCAATTACTGATAAGTCTGCATGGCACCTTACCTTTGTTAGTGGCCTTTTCTTTTCTGTGCATTGATCATTCTCACAGAATAAGGAACTACATCATTTAAGAGCGGCAGAATTTGTCATGCTAAAGGAATACCTCTTCTTTATCTATCTAAGGGCTCTTCTTAAGCATATGAGATTGCTGTGCAGTGTACAGTTAAACACACTGCATAACATGCTAAGCGTCACCAAATTGTACTGATTAATCAGATAATCTGAAATGCACTTTTGTTTTAGACAGTGTGATGTTTAACTGTGTTATATTAAAAAAAAGGCGTCTGTGATTTTCTTAACACTTGACAGGCTGAGAGTCAGTGAGATGAGTTTATTGGTGAGATCTGAATGCTTCTGCCAATACCTGTTGTACTGTGCAGAGCATGGAGTTTCCTCATCTTCCTTATCATTGTTTATGTTTGACAAGTGTCTGCTGACTTTCTTTTTCCAGAGGCACTGAAGAGGGTCTTTAAGTGGCTTCAGTTTGACACAGTTGAATACATGGATCTAGAAGCAAACCAAATATATGCAAAAGTTAAAGAATACAGCAAAAAAGATCACAGCAATATGGACAGTTTTGTTTGCGTCATCCTTTCACATGGTGATAAAGATAAAATAAAAGGCATTGATCAGGAGTTCGTAAATATTAAAGATTTACTCTCTTGCTTCACGGGATCTAACTGTCCCTCTCTTGCTGGAAAACCCAAGCTGTTTTTTATCCAAGCTTGCCAAGGGTCTGCAGGTCACCCAGCTGTCACAATAAAAGAAGATTTTTCTGGCTGTCTTGAGACAGATGCTATCCCTCTGACTTCCATACCTGACCGGGCTGATATTCTGATTGGGTTGGCTACCATGGAAGACTTTGAGTGCTACCGCTGCAAGAGTGGCAGTGTTTACATTCAGTGCCTCTGTGACAAGATGGAGTTGCTTTGCCCACTGTAAGTATTCTTTTTAACCCAAGTACAACTAGGGTATTGTTGACATACATACTTAAATATGCTGTGGTGAAACAAGACTGTTTTGTATTTGCTCTATATAATGCTTTTCACCTGCAGAGCAGTGTCTGATTAGTAATTATTCCAGAAGTAGGCACTATTATTTTTTTTAAGTTCAAGTGACTTAACCTAGTTTGTTTGTTACAGAATCAGGGTTGTAATGTTACATGCAAGCGTGTGTTTATAAATACATATGAACAAAAGCATAAAATACAAAAAGCATGTAAAACAAGTGTGTAAACAAGTGTGTAATACATAAAAACAAGTGTATATATGTATCTTTAACATTTTTTAAATGACAAAAATCTTTCTTCCATTGATACTTAATGACAGGCAATTTGTTGGCTAAGTACACAAGCAAAAAATTAGTATTCTTTGTCTACCTGTTGCCTCACTCATGTCTGCCCCCCCCATCTTCAACTTGATATAGAAGATAAGATTTCTCTCCAGACACTGCTTTCTCATGAAGTCCAGAGGAGAGCTTGGAAAATGCCTAAATTTGATTCTGTGTCATCTTAGTGCTGACTTCTAATCATAACCAAGGTAGAGGACTGTGTTTGTAAAGTGATTCTACACAGAAGTTGCTTTTATTCCCAGTGCATAGTGGATGTTGTGGTTACACAATGGGGGTGCACAATTTCAGTGACAGGCAGGGAGACAGGAAGATACCAGCCTTCCCTGAGATGTAACGTTATTGGAGCAAACATCTAGGTCAACATCTTGGCCTAGCCGAAAGTATCATGTATTTCAATGCACCTTTTTTTCATTTTTATTCAAGCCGCAAGGATCTTATTACCATCCTGACAGAAGTGAACAAGGAAGTGGGAAGAAGAGTACTAAATGGATGGAAGCAGATGCCAAAAATATCATCAACCCTAAGGAAGCAATTGATCTTTCAAGTTCCACAATCCCAATCAACAGAAAATAAATAAATAAATAAATAAGGACACAGTCAATTAGGAATCACTTCTGGAATGGACCTCCACATGGAATTCAAGAGAATTTGCAAGAGAAATTGTGTGAATCCATGTAGTTTACAGTCCTGCAAGGGGCCATGGGCCTCAGTTTTCTAATTCCCTTGCTTATTCAGTCTCCTGGCACCTGGATCTGTAGCAGTCTGATAGGGCTGTGGAGAAGTACAGACCTGCTTTCCTGTCCTGCAGAAGCAGTGGAGTTTGTTCAGTCCTTGTTTCAAGTGAGGAAATATTTCAAAGCAGTATGATTCTTGAGCATTGTTGGAAATGCCAGTGGAATTTCGTATTTCCGTATGTGTTGTTAAGAGGATACATCCTTGAAATCTGAAGAAAACAGCCATTACATGCAGAGTGCAAGAATGCCTTCCCAGGGAGTGTGTGTGAGATTTTAACAGATTTACCAGAAGGACCAATAAGAGGTGATGGTGAAAATGGTGATGATGATGAAACAAGTCTGCATTTCTGTGGTTCTTTCCCTCCAAAGTTTCATTTGCTTCATTTGATTAATTAACTCAGCTAAACAGCACTGAGATTTATCACCTTTTTTGACAGTAGGGATTCTGATTGTGTTTTTTTTTTTTTTTGTCAGAGCACTTACGGGCAATCTGTACTGAGTAGCTGTCAAAAATGTGGAAGGAAGGTCTCACTCCTTCAGAACCACAATTCTGAGATGCCTTCTTCTCCAGGCTACTGACTTTAGGTCCAGTGGGGTTTTTTTTGTAATAAATACTCCTGGTTTCCATGTCACCCTTGCTTGTGGTATATCTGTCTCTTGGATGAGTGGACTGACATGTTCAGCGTGACAAACACCTTTACCTCATTTGGAAAAGTTATCTTTGCTCTCATTGAAGTGTTCTGTGGCAGTCACTCTGGGAAGTGGCATATTGATATTGCTGCTTTAGCAGATGGAGAAATAATAGAAAACAGTAAGCTAAAGTTCAAGACTTTTGTGATAATAGCTGCTGCTGTTTTTTTTTTCTTGCATCTTCAGCAATGTGTGGGTGGTGTAGGGGAGCTGTGTGGGATTGTAAAGGCTACATCCTTTTTGAGTTTTACAAGATAAAGGATGGATTTGAGATACTTCCTAACTTCTGCTTGTTTGAGATTATATATTTTGGAGTTTCATGTCTAGCTATAATACAGAGGTTCTTCACTCGATCATGTTTGTGTTCTTGACATGAGACTTTTTTCTTTTTTTCTAATTCCAGGCAATGTGTTGGCAGTTGCATTTTGCTCCACTTATTCTGTTTCACCTCTGAAGTGAAAAGGAGAATGTCCATTCTTAGAATTACAGCTTTGTTCATTCAGGTTTCATACGCAGTAAATAGAAGTTATGAACACTATGTAAATGAGTATGCTGTTTGTGGCAAATGTTTGCTGAAGGAGTTGTTACTTACAGTACGGTTTTGTGGTTGACATTTGCATCAATTTATTTACCTTTTTATAGTGTTTTCATAAATGAGGCCTTGCTATGAAGTTACTAGTTAGATTTGTGAATGTTTTATGGTACAGAAATGTATCTTAAAAAACAGTAACTGCATCCTCTGGGAGAAGCGTGCTAGATGATGACAGCTGTTCCACTAAGATTAAGAGAAAATGTCATTGGTATTAGTGAACTTTTGCATTTGCAGTATTTCTTTTTCTTTGTATTACTCTCCGCATCATCAACCTTGCATGGTATTGTGTTCTACCTATTAAACTGTGGCCACTCACCTCCACAGCCAATTTCATTACCTGTCCATGAAGAGCTATTAAAAGAGAGAAAACCCAGTCAAAATCCTCTAATGCAGCATTTCTCTTGTACCAATGAACTGTTGCCTCATAGTCAAGCTTATGAGTTATTATCAACACATAAACAAGTCCAAATGAGCTAAGAAGTAGAATGGCTTTATCTCTGAAAGCATCCAGGTTAATATTTGCAGTTAATTTCATTAATGTTTCAGAAGGCATTTCAAGCTCGTACAAAAGGCATACTTGCAATGAAAACTTCGGTGTAAGCATTACAGGTTTTTTTAACGTTGGCTTGTGCCACTGACTGTATTGCAGTATTTTTTGAAGAACAAAGGTCAACAAAAGTGAGGGTGGGGGTGGAGGAAGGGGGAAAAGAGTTAGGAGCTAATTTATTGGGAGGATATTGAGAAAAGAAAGTGATTGTGGCCATACAGGCAAGAACTGGTGGCAGAGGAGGATTCCTGTAGTGTGTTCTTGGACACACTGCTGGATTTGGCTGTTCTGTCCAGGCACAGCAATGAGAATTAGGGGCTTTGATTCTTACAGACTTTGAACTGTGGCACTGGTACAGTCTATTATTTCTATTGCCTTTGGCCCATGCCTATTGAAATTGTCCATCAAGAGTAAGTTGTGAAAAGAATCATAGTCACAAGCAGTTGCAGGAAGTAGCCATACTGGGAATTTACATGCCCACTGTGGCTCGTGCAGCGATCAGGGAGAAAACACACTTTCAGTTCTGTGGTCCCGAGCAAAGTACAATTCACAGACTTCTATGGGATGTTGACTGATACGTTCTTGCACATGTTTGTGGCCCTCCCATAGGACTAAGAGACAAGAAGGAAGTTGTTTCTACAGTTTTCTGACTGTTTTTCCTCTTTCACTTCCTTTTCTGGTAGCAGAACTTGGAGAATGGTGAGCAGCAATTGCCTCTCCTCTCCAAAGGCCCTCAGCTACAGTTTTCCAGCCTGTCTTCTGTTTTGTTTTACTCCTGGCTGGAAGGCCAAGTGCTGTAGTAAAACGATGCTGGGACTCAAGTCTGTGTTTGTTTGCAGTCAGGAGAGGCATCATCACTAGAAAGTGGATTTAGAAAGCTAATAGGAAAGTAAAGCTGGTGAGTTGAAGACCTACAAGTTTTAGCTGAAATCAGACAAGATCAAAGTGGTGCTGCTTGAAAGGGGGATTGATTAGAGGAGTTGGGGAGGGACATTATCTGCAAAGGCAGAAGCAATATTAGGGGGCGGGGAGAGAATCCCTGCCCTCTCATTTGCATCTTGCTACTTACTCGTTCAGTTTACAACATCAGTTGCCCAGAGAGCTGTTGGCGCCCGTCTTCCTGGTGAGTTTGTCGTTCTCTCCACTGAAAGGGACTTTTGTGACCGGTTGTTCATCAGCCGCCGGCAGGATGGGTTCCTAGCGTGTGCGAGGAACCCGCTTGTGGTGCCGTCGCTGCCGGCTTTCCTCCATGGCACTGGCTGCTGAAATACGTAAGTTCCCACTGCCTGTACAAGGGTTCACTCTCAAATCAGTGAAGAGTGCAGCTACTGCAGAGTTTTGATTAAAATGTTGCTTATGTCTGTGGTCTGTAGGCAATCTTAAAGCCCAGAGAGGAGGTTGAATCAAAATACCCTCACTTTAGATCTAGCTGTGCAGCAGAGAGCTGGATTTTCTTGAGAAATGTCCAGTGTTCAGCCCTTGCTTGTGACCTTTTTGTTTGTTTTTGACCTAACTAAAATGGTGACAGTGCTCTCAGAAATTATTCAGCTCTATCTCTTTTTAGCTAGACAAAGAGACATACCAAATTATGAACAGAGAACAGCATGTTTAGTCTGAAATGACTTCTGGACAATACGTTAAAAAATGTGGTTTAGAGCTTAGGGAATTCCCACGTATTCATTTCTGTGGGTATTTTTTTTCTGTAATTGTACTTCTACTTATCACTAAATCTGTTCTATTATTGACAGGCATAGGAATTCCCCAGGCCCCCGAGGTGACTGGCTGTTGTAGGTGCAAAATGTAGTGCGTTCTGACTAGGTGGAAAGTGATTCTGTATGTTTCTTCTGAGCTTGGCTTATGTCTTTTACACTAGTTTTATGTTTGTGTAACTGCTTCATGTTCAGGCATTTATACAGCTGTATCAGATCCATACCTCCATCAGACTATTTACTAGAAAAAGCTTGTTTCAACTGTATGACTTGGGGCAGGTTAACTGTTTTGAGTGTGTTGTCATTATCATGTTTTGACCTAATTTGCCATGTGTACAGTAATCAGATATCTTGTGTAGGGTTTTGAACATTAATAAGGCAGCCTCTGGGATAACAACCTATTTCTTGTTAATATATTGCTATGCTAAGTTGAGTTTTTAGGGGAAGGGAGTGTTTTTAAATCCAATTCAGCATTTAGGGAGAGCACGTTGTTTATTTGGGGAGTGTGGATAGCGGCAGGGTGGCACTGGGGGCGGTGTATTGGAGCAGCAGGTGTAACACAGAGGTGAAGCGCTGTCCCGGGGGTGCACGCCGTGGCCCTGTGCTGCCGCAAGCGTGCTGCGGTGCTGAAAGGTTCTCGAACGAAACTTGAGGGTTGGGAAGGGAGCGGACGCGGCAGTCAGGGCCGGGCAGGGTGCAGGATCCGAGCAGCCGCCGTAAGTGTGCAGCGTTTCCTGTCACCTGGCCTGCAAACTGCTCGCAATGAGGAAGTCGAGTAGATTACCTTCTTGCGTCTTTCAGTTTTGTGTTAAAATGAGAATGACTTGTCAGTGGCTCTAAACTAAAGAGAGGCAGTTGCAGCAAAAGCCAAGACAGAAGAACAGCTTTGTACCTTCAGCAGTAAGTTGAATTTTCTCAAAAGAGGGCTTTGAACGCTCTTATTCCTGTCAAAGATATGGTTGGGATACATGTGAAAATAATGGAGTGGCTGAGAAAAGCTTTTTTTTTTTTTTTTTTTTTTTTTTTTTTTTTTAAGTTGTGATTAGAGATGAAGATTGGAGATGAGACAGATAACTAATAGGAGGGCATCCTCAAACCTAAGTATGTCACACTGGCAGTTAGTTTTGAGATGGTCTCAGCGTGCGTTTTTCATGAACTATTTCAAAATAGAGTTAAAAGTCTTTCATTTGTCTCCACCACTGTTTTCCACTTGCTGATCTCAGTGACAGGTGGTACGAGTTTCATGAAACAAAAAGATGAGAGTTCAAAAAAGCAGGGTGCAGCTTTTATGTTAAGAAACATTGTATGTATGTTCTGCATGTGGTGTGAGATCAACCGTGGTACCTAAGTATCGCTTGCTCTGCCAGTAGCCTGCTTGCTTTCGAAGCTGTATGAGAAATCCCTCCATCTGAAAAAAAAAATTTTTTTTTTTTTTTTACAGCGGAGTGAGGTGTAATATTATTTCATGGTAATTGGATCAAAGTTTTGAAATGTGTCTTCCTAGGCCAGATGGAAGAAGGAGCGCAGTAAGCGGCCTGTAGTGACACAGCTGTTTTGTGCGGAGGAAATGGACTCGCTCGCGATCCGCGCTGGAGGCGGTTTGCTCTGATGCGATCAGCGACGCTCGCAGCGCCAGGTTCCTCACATCGTGGTGTGAAATTTACAGTAAGGATTTTGTGCCCCCCCCCCCCTTTTTTTGGGTGGTGGTGGTGGTGGTGGTGGTGGTGCAATCAGTGGTTCGTACCTGCACACCGAAGCCCGCCCGGGCGCCGTCCCTGGCGGCAGGAGCGCGGCCGTGGGCTGGGACGCCGCCGCCGCCGCCGGGAGGGTGCGGGTGGTTCCGCTTTGCCGGCCCCTGCTCTCGGGAGGCCGGGGCACTGGAGTCGCGACTGAATGCGGGCGCCAGGAGCCCCCCGAGGCGCCCGGCGCCTGCCTGCGGGGCGGCCCGGGCAGAGCGGCCACGCCGGCGCAGCGCCCGCGGCGGCGGCGGGGCGGGGACTGCAGCGCCCAGGGGCGCGGGCGGCGGCGGCGGAAGCGCGGGGCCGGGGCGGGGCCGGCGAGCGCCTTCCCGTCTCTCTGCCCAGGCCCGGAGCCGCCCGGGGGCCATGGAGTTCTCCAGGTGCCTCTACGTTATCAGCGAGGCGCTGGCCAAGGACGACCTGGCGGCTCTGAAGTTCCTCAGCCTGGAGCACATCCCCCTGCGGAAGCAGGAGGCCATTCAGGAGCCCAAGGCCTTCTTCCAAGTGCTGCAGGAGAAAGGCCTGATCGAGGTGGGGAATCTGGCCTTCCTGAAGGAGCTGCTCTACCGCATCAATCGCATGGACATCCTGACCTGCCACCTGGGCTCCAGCCGAGAGGAGATGGAGCGGGAGCTTCGGATCCCGGGCAGGGCAAAGGTGTCCGCGTTCAGGTGAGCGGCGGTGGACATGGCCTGCCCTGGCAGCCTGGCACGCAGCAGCGCGAGTGCTGCCCCGCAGGTAGCAGCCCGGCTGCTGTTTATCCGGGACTTTCCTCGCTAAGACCCGTTTCTCTTCTCACGTGTTTGTGTAAGTTTTACCAAAGACCTGAGCACCAGGCTAGGTTTGGAAGTGCACAGACTTCTACACCTTCCCAAAGGAAAACGAGTACAAATCTTGAAAAATACTGCCAGTAAAATTTCTGTAAAGGGGAGAAAACTAAGCTGCACCTTAGTGAAATACTTAACGGCCTCCCAAACAAGTCTTGCTTTTTTTTGTTATTCTTTTTTAAGCATATTTAAAAACGTAGTGAATTGTGCTTGCATGAGTTTTTCCAGCTCCACCTCAGTTCTCCACAGTGTCTTGGAAAGAGCTGTTCAGGCATTTACTTCCTCTCCCAAAGTGTGCTGAGGTACAGTTCTACCTGATGTGTCTCACTGCACGGACGGTACAGTTGGCAGAAATTTCTGTGTTCCTAAGGCACTGTGTAGTGTGAAAAGTCATGGCACTTTCTCTATTCTCGGTTCCAGAAAAATCTCAGCACAGTTCTGTTTTTAGAAAAACACCTCTTCTAAACTACAACTGAAAAATGGTTTGACTGTAGACTGTCCTGGAACTGAAGTCCCATCAGGTGTTGAAAAAGTGTGTATAGCTATTGTTTTGGGTTGGGGGGGGGGTGGAGCACAGTTCAACAGTACACTGTTAAATTTTGCTAAAGGATGTGCTAGGGAATACAATGAGATTGTGTCCTCTACGCCTTTTCTAGGTACCTGCTCTTTCAGCTGTCTGAAAACATCACCACTGATGAGCTGGAAAGTTTCAAATTTCTTCTGGGAAAAGACCTACCAAAATCCAAGCTGAACAGCAAGAATGTAAGAATGATTTGAATCTTGTTTTTATCATTATTTTAATCTATAGATGTATTTTGTTATCACTGATGGGAATAAAAGTGCCACTGATATACTGAAAAAATATCAGGAAAGGATGCACCTGGCATGGAACTGGCCTCCCGTGAATATGAGACTTGGTCTGTGCTAGTGTCACTTCTTTTAGCCCTTGCAGTAGTAGTACAGGCCAGAGAGGTTGGGCCAGTCCTGTGTCAGGTGCTGAGGACTTAGTGCTCAAGCTCAGTACAGAACAGAGGGGACTTAGTGGCTTTTTATAAAAAAAAAGTGGAAATCAGTGATGAAATCAGCAGTGATTAGTATATGGACTCATCTCCCAGATGATTTTCTTTTGGCTGCTTTCTATACCATTATCAAATATACAGAATCATTGCAGCTATCAGCACTTCATGTTTTTGTTCCATTTATTTCCAAACTTACTTAAAAAACATGGAACTAGGCAACAGAGCCTTATCAGAACTAAGGCACAGGAGCATGGGGTTCACTCACTCATGGCCTTGTAGGAGATCCAGCTGCCCTTAGGCTATGTCGGCCTCTGGGTCTGACTGCTGGATACTTGTAGCAGATTCCTTCTTTCTCAGAGGAGATGGTAAACATTTGGTGGCAGCCATTCTAGGAAATCCTTGAGGTGACTCTCACTTTGCCACTCGCTGCTTGGTGTGAGCTTATGACCATCAGGTCCTTTGCCCCTTAAGAGATGGATCTCTGTACCAGGCTTGCATGGTTAGATTCATTTTTTTTCCGCTGCCAGAGGCAGTCACCAAAATGATTCTTGTGTTTTAGTTAAAAGTGCATGAAACAGCCACTGGAAAGCAGCTGAATGAAAGGAGGCGTCAATGTAAAAATAAGTTGTTATTTTTTGTTTTTTTTTTTGTTTTTTTGTTTTTTTGTTTTTTTTAAGAGCATGCTTTTGTGTGATCTAATACAGGAGATAGATAGAGTGGTGATCAGCATCTCTGAATAGCAGGAGGGAAATGAGCATGTCTTGAAGATGCTTGTACTTGTAAGCAGAGTTGAATTGTCATTTGAATCAGCTGAGATATCGACAAGCTGAACTGACTCTTGGGGGGATGGGGGGGGTCACTTGTGCTGTCAGTACATTTAAAGCTGGCTTAGGTACATCTATACATGCTGCAGCTTCCCTCCCCGTGGCAGCATGGATGTGCCCTAAGAGGAAACTGCCTTTCTGATTGCCCAGACAATGATCGACGTTTTCATTGAGATGGAGAAGAAGGGGATTTTGGGAGAAGACAACCTAAAGTACCTGAAGACTCTTTGTGAAAAAGTTGACAAGAGCCTGGTGAAGAAAATTGAAGAGTATGAATTAAACCTATGTGGTAAAAAAAACAAAAAACACAAAAAGGCCTCTTTCACATCAGTTACTCTTGACGTGACAAGTAGATGTCATGTAGGACTAATAATGAATGCGTTTCAGGTGAAGAAGAGATGCTCATCACAGAGGGACAGAGTGGCAACATAGGAGTCACTGAAGGTAACAAATGCCTCAAAAAAAATTTTAAGCCTTTTATTTTTCTCAACCTCTTGGACTCTTTATGCCACTTGTATCTATCTCACTTTACACATGTGACTGCTTAAACAGTGACCAAGAATCCACTTACTGACTGATCAAAATAGTCTAGTCTCTTTAAACTGCTTTTTTTGTGGTTTACAACTAACAGAAACAGCCATAAAATTACAATTTAGTATTTCCAAAGAATGGTTACCCTTGGAGATACTCGTTGAGAAGGAGCATAAAGCTTCTCCGCTTTCTCCAGTGCTACATACTCTGCTTACACATCCCTCTTTCTGTGTGTATGTTCAGCCCATGCCAGATGGCTGGCCTCATCTGTGGCACCGGATTCTCCTGACAACCATAGTGAATCTTCCCGGGTAAGTCGGTTTGTTTCCTAGAAACATCATCATCTTGTGTGGGAAGAAGTCACCCCCCACAACTGTTAAAGGCTCTGTCTAGAACTTGGGTGGGGGGGGAGCACCACTTGTGTAATATACTTTTTATTCTGAAGCTAAGTTACAGGCAGCAGCTGCTGCACTGTTCAGGTTTCAGAAACCTTTGCTAGGGTAGCAAGATGGGTCACGTTTCTTGTACCAGGAGATCTGCAGATTGCTGGGCGTAGAGAAGCGAGTGCATGCAGTATCCTTGATGGCTGAGCATGATGATGTGGCAGGTCATGCTGTGCAGACTCCCAGAGTCAGTGGGGCAGTGCATTGCCATGTCCTAGGAGCAAAATTTTCTGGGGAGGACTGTCCAGACATGTCCAGCGGCTTCTTGCCCAGCTGTACTGCCAGCCAGGGCTGAGAAGCACCTGGAGGAAGGTGCAGTAACTTCACCAGTGGGCTTTTGGTCCAGCAGCTTGAAGTTTACAAAATGACCAGCCGACCCCGTGGAGTGTGCCTCATCCTGAATAATCACAATTTTGCAAGAGCCAGGGCAGAAGTGGCTGAACTAAAGCTGAATGATCGGAATGGGACAGACATGGATGCAGGTACAGTGAACATTAAAGATGAGCTTATATTGCCGCTTCATGGAAAGCAGACTAGTTTAAGAATAGAAAATACATTTCATGTTCTGCCCTAAAGGTCTGAATGCCAAGCTTCCCTTTCTAGGCTACTTTCTTTGCAGCAGCTGACTTAGCTCTGCTTCCTGTCTTGACAAACCCTGATCAACTCCTCAAGGGTTCACTGGTTAGCTAACAACAACAGCTCACTAGCATTTTACTTAGTTTTCTGCAACCTTTAGCAGCAAACTCAGCTTGGGCTTTAAGAGCTCGGTTAGCTGTGAAGTGGATAAGGAAATAACGCTTTCTTAATAGCGCTGTACACTTTCCAGATAGAGGAAATAAATAATAAACAGCAAGGGTGGCATGGAAGCCTTGTAATGAGAGCTAAGGGGACTTACTTACTTAATACAGATATGGCTAGCAGTCAGACCGCTAGATGATTTTCAGAGCAGGAATGTAACTGCCTGGATGGAAGTGTAAGAAGTATAGCTGGATTACAAAATAGCCAGATTATCTATAGAAATGTAATTTGAAAAAAAAATACAAGTTTTATGAAACAGCTCCAGTTCTTCTTCTGTTTACTTTCAGCGGCTCTGAAGAAAGTCTTTACCAAGCTTCACTTCAAAATAGCAGAATATAAAGACCTCACCGCAGAGGAAATACGTAACACTGTGAACATCTATCAGTGCGAGGACCACAAGGACAAGGACTGCTTTGTTTGCTGCATCCTTTCTCATGGAAAAAAAGGCATTATATATGGTGTTGATGGGCAGGAAGTACCTATCCAGGAACTGACTACTTCTTTCACTGGGCGGAATTGCCACTCACTTGCAGGAAAACCAAAAGTCTTCTTTGTTCAGGCCTGCCAAGGTGATGCTCGCCAGAGAGGTGTAACCATCGAAGTAGATTCTGGAGCTCAAGATTCTTCTGTAGAAACAGATGCAAGATTCCAGCTTGACTGCATCCCCTCGGAAGCAGACTTCCTCCTGGGCATGGCTACCCTGCAGGATTATGTATCTTACAGAAGTCCAAGCCAGGGGACCTGGTATATACAGTCACTGTGCCAACACCTAGAGAGCAGCTGTCCTCGGTAACTATGTTTCCGTAAGCTATACCTATATTTTCCTGCTGAATGACAGGAGTTTGATTTGGATGCAGAGGTGGATGATGTCTGGTGGGGAGGTGCTTGCTCAGATTGAAAACAGTGACAGAGCAACAAGGTACACAGATTGCTAAAAGCAGTTTACCTGACTGCGGAAGCCTTTTAATGCATTCTCCTGTATCTTGAGGTATAGCAGCCCTAATGAAGCCTGTTTTAAGTTTTCTGGTGTTAACCATTTCTCTAATACAAAACATTCCTGTATTTTTGCAGAGGAGAAGATATTCTCACCATCCTGACAGCAGTGAACCAAGAGGTGAGCAGAAAAATTGACAAGCAGAATGCAGGGAAGCAGATGCCACAGCCCAGTTTCACCCTGAGGAAAAAGCTCATCTTTCCTGTCAACTGAATGTGAGGGAACTGCAGAGCAGCAGCTTGGAAATTGCTGGTATCAGTTCAGGCTTTGGTAGAACGTTACTGACAACTTTCACTGTCTGCTTTTAGCACAGCAGCAGCCGTTTTATTGCTCCTCAGCTATATCTTCAAGCACTTAGTGTTCATTTGTATGACGTTTTATACTTGAGAGCATCTCTGAGCTGGTCTCTGATTTGTAGTTTGCTAGCTAAAATACACTCTTTTTTCTATCATCAGTTCTTCTACATTGCTGTTTCTTTAGTAAGATACTTTCCAAAAAGCAATGGAATATATTTCCAAATTTAAAGAGACAACTGTTAAAGAAACTTGTGTATTTTATGCTTAGCTTTTGCAAAATAAAGGGGAGGGTTTGCAAATTTTATTTCCCCATTCATTTAATTAATTAATTATTGGCCTGACTATAAGGTAAAAGTTGTAGTCTGAGAATACCCTAGAATTAGTAACTGAAAACATAGACCACTTTCCCTCAGCACAGCCTGAGAGCACCACAAACCTGACTGATCATCGTAGCAGCAGAGATGCTAGAATAGTGTCAGAGGCACAGCACAGGATGCACCAGCTCACATCAGTGTTTTTGATATTTTTTTCCCCCTTTAACTCATTCAGTTTTAGAGTCTCAGTACATCCCAAGGCAAAGTCAAGTGCTTGTCCTCCAGCATCCTCAACAGGATGTAGAGGTGCTCTGTGTTTCAGAGTATCCTCCTCCTGAAGCAGTCCTAGCATTCACATCCATTGTTTGGGTGCAGCCTCATGCCTGAAGATGGCCTGTTGCCCTGTTTGCACTTACCTTGGTGGCCTTCAGATCTCAGCTGCAGGTGTAACCAAAGAGGAGTTTGCTAGGTAAGTGACAACTCCTCAAAAACATTTTTGTAGTACATCCTATGATGAGTATGCACTAAGAACTGGGGATGATACAAGCTCTGAGTAGAAAGTAAAGCTTTGTTAGGCTCCAATTTTTCACCGTTTTTATTTTTTTTAATGAAATGTTTGTTCTGTTAAAATGGCATTACGGATTTCAGCATTAGCAGTGATGCCGATGTAGGTGATGGTTGACTTACTTCACTGAACAGATTCGGTCTTCACTACAATTATTTTAGGAGCCTAAATCCTTCCCTGGACTCTTCTGCTGAATACTTCTTCATTCTTTTCTACTAGTTTGTGTCTGTGAAGATAAAGGCAAAGAGATTGTTGACAGTGAAAGTGTTTAGAACATTAATAGATGGCAGAGGCAGCAAGCAGTTACAGAAGCAGACAAATCTGTGCTTCTAAGTTCTCGGGGTTATTTTCCTAGATACTGGTTGATACTTGCTTAGAGATTCAGCATGAAACCAATGAGAGCTGAGCTGAAGCAAGGACGGAAAAACTTCTGTATATGACCTGTTTCTTGGTTTCAGCAGGATTGCCTATTTTGGGCAATGTCCAACACATTGTTACTTTTCTTGAGTACCAGATAGAAACCGAAAGCAAAGAATCATAATATTCCACAGGCAAAATAACTAATGTAGCCTGGTTTACTGTGGATTTACGCCCTAGATATGCCTCTCTCTGTACATACTTCTCAGCCCTCTTACCTCTTCCAGTCACCTATGTTTTTCAGCAACTTTCAGTTCTCTGCACACACCCTGGCCTTCCTTCCTCCTCCTACTATACTAACTGCCTGGGCTGCCACATTGCTAATTAGCCAGTGATTTAGAAGCCCTGAACTCACACAGTTCCCTTTCCATTCAAAGGGGGGGGGGGGCTTTTCCTTTTTATAAAGTCTGCACTTTTGACAAATTTTAAGTGCACATAGAGATTCCCAAGTCAGAGGAGTGTGAGTGACAACATGCTTGCATTGACAACTTTTTCTGCAGGAATCTAAACAAACAAACAAACAAAAATACATATACATAATACATACACTTGGCTACAATAAGTACCATTGGCTACTCTGAAGGAGCTAGTTTCCCAAGGACTTCCTGGTATAGAAATTTGGGCAATTTTTTCCAGCAGAATTAATACATGCCATAACCAAGGGTGTATTAGGCATCTCCTCATCTAATTATGAGTCTGATTAGGAATGCTTCATCAGCTAGGAATCTAATCTGTCAATTACAATTCTCTTCCATATTTAGTCTTCTCATATAAAGCAACTGATATCTGGCCAATTGGCAATGACCCCCTAACTCCTTCACAAAAAAAGCTACGCTCATTCACATGAAGAAAGAAAGAGGGCAGTTCTGGCTTACACTGACCTGGGGTATCACATCCCTCCTCTTCAGTAATTGAACAGGAAGGATGTCACTGCCAAAAATCAACAGGCAGATGATACTAGTAATAGAACAGGATAACAGGAATAGTAGCTATGAAATTAGAAAAAAACTTGAAAACATTAAAATTATTTAAGCAAAATACTAAATATCAAATATTATTATGAACAAGACTGAAAAAAAAAAAAAAAGAGAGACTCTTGGACACATTTGCCTGGCTTGCAGCTAATGGATGTAATAAGCCAAGCTTCTAGAAGAAAAGGGAAAACAAACACCGCTATTTCTAATGCTCCTGGTCAGATGGCAAAAGCATAAAAGCTACGTCAGTCATTTGTCAGCCTTCAAAGGGCCTGTGCATACTGCTGGGATGCTGTATCATACAGTCACAGCTACAGACATTCCCCTTCTGTTGTAATGGGGGGTGACAGGCCCCATACAACGATGGGCAGCATACAGATGGGACAGAACACACATAGGAAGATAAAAATAAGCTAATGTCACAATATGTTACCTTTATACTGGCTTAGTTGTGCTCAGTTTTGTGTTTCTTAATTTCTTACTAATTTTGCACCTACCTCAGGCTAACGTTTTCCTCATGCAGAGAAGCTGCAGTTATCTGGTGTTTTTCTTCAACTGCTGCAATTCTCTGCTTGATACTTCTCTCCAGCAGTAAATTTTTTGTTTTCTTGGTGGGAGGAGGAAAACACGGTTAAGTTTTCTTCTTTGCAAACCTGGACAACATCACAACTAGAAAATATAAGCAGCAGCAAATTGCAGAACTTGGCTGATGACAAACACAAGTTTTACCAAATACAGCTTGTCCTCCTCAGCCTCCACTGCTCCGTTTTTCTAATTTTGGAGGAACAGGTTATTAGAACTGTCAGATCAGAATAGCTGTAATTTCACAGTAAGTTAGGACATCTCTTTATCCTCATATATGCATTTACAGTTAACATTATAGTAATACAGCACTAGGTAGAATACCACAGTCTCTTACACCAACATCCAAGTTTCTGATAGGTAGTGGGAGAACAGAGCACAATTGCAAGCTGACAGCCTTTCCTCTCTTTGGCAGACTTCTCTGAGGAAATCAGATTATTGGCAATGCAATAAATATGCTACACATGGAAACGGAAAAGGAGATATACAGGGAAATGCAGAGCCTCTCTCACACATGCAGAATAGAGTCAGTCCTACAGGAGGCTAATATTTGCAATGCGACAACTCCCAAGATTTCCAGAAGCCGGATAAATGTGCTTATGCCAAGTGCTCTAGTATCTGCAGTCTCCACAAGAAGAGAATGCTCAGATACTTTCCCAAATGTAGTGAGCCACAGGTAAAGAGTAGGGATAAATAAAAATATTAAAATATATAAACAAATCTTAAAATATAGAGCAGACATGCCAAGTATTAACTAACACAGTTATAATCCCCTTAAAAGTATCAAGGGTCATTATGCTACTCCACATTTTCAGACATCCTTTCTAGTTCTGCAGCTTTCTATCTGGCCATCTGCGATGGTCTGCCTTGATCCCCTGCTAACCCGGTGAGCGCGGACACATTCGTTTCCCAGCCTGGCCTTGGCAGAGTGACCATGAACCTAGACACTGGCTTAGTTAAAGAGTAGCAACATTAACACATCAGATGAACGAAACAATGAGTAAGGTCTCAGTTGCCAACGTGCAACATGCCATCAATAGGGAAGGTATTTTGCACTAAAATTTGAAAGTTTGAGCATCACAGTAGCTTCCCTCACAGTCCAAAGACAGGAGTGGAGCCTCTGCATATGCTTTTGGCCGAAGTCACCGGGTGATCTCACATGCTCTCCCCACCTCTCTTTGAAGTTCATTCTGGGCATCCTGCAGACCGGTCATGGCAGCTTCAAGTTTAACTTCTTTCTCCCTGATACCAGCCTCCAGCTGCTGCAGTGAATCACACAGACAGTCATGAGGGGACAGTGTTACCACTCAGGCCCATCTCTGCTGCCCTCCCCATTGTTCCCTCAGGCCTGGCACATGCTCAGCCCTGCAAGGTCTGGATTAGCTCCTAGTCCTAACAACGTGCTTTGTCTCCTTTGCTATCTTGGCTCTGCAGGAATACAGTGTAGTTTCCGGCCTAAGTGTTTAGTTACTCTCACGCAGCACAGGAAGTGCTGACAGTCTCAGCTCACAGGGGCTGATTCGAGGAGACAGCCCTTTGTGGAAGAGAAGGCGTGAGACTGCTCTTTTTTTTTTGACTGACTGGGAAGTCCAGCTTCAAGCTACAGGCAGGGATCTGGCCTGCCCAAGGCGCGCACTAAGCTACTGGATCCTTCAGAAAAACCTAACTGTGCTGCTCGGTCCTCAGCCTGGCTGGCTGGGGTCTGCCTATATCCAGCCAGAATGATACAGTTTCAGGCTCACTGTTTCAGGTACTCTAACATACTTCCATGCTGCTGGATTTTATTTGGGCCGTGGTGTAAAACTTTTTTTCTGAAGAGATGTTACACGCCAAGTAACACCAAATTACAGCAGCGCATGTGGTGAGGGACCTGATCAAGCTGTAGCATGATGTATTCAAAGATAACCCACACTTACGGTAGCTAGAAAGAAAGCCATAACAAAAGCCATTCAAACCAAAAATCCATTTTTGGCCTATAGGTGCTTTCTAAGGCCTGGGCATGTTAAGAGCTCTAAGGCACCTTGCCCTGCCTCCCTGCCTGGGAAGTTACAGCTTGAAAGCCCATTACCCACTACCACATCGCGCACACACTTCAAGCCAAGTATCCTGTAGCCAACTGCTAAGGGTGCACCACTCACATCTGCACTACAGACACTTTCTGCTTTCACAACCAAACTTGCCTCTCTGCACTTCTGCAACTCTGCTATTTTCTCCAAGTCTTCTTCATGCTGTTTCATAAATACCTGAGAAAAAATAGAGTTTGGAAAAGCTTGTGTTCAGCATGCCCACATGAAGCCATCTGCTATCGAGCACACACACAAAAAAAATAGGCATTTGAACAGATTGCTTGTCACTCTTTTGAACAGCAATGCAAAGGGTGTTCAACACTTTTTAAATCCCTGGGATTTAAAACAACTCTGACCAAAAAAGAAAAAAAACCCACCCCAAATCAACCACACACAGTCACCCTTCAGTCAAGATAGTGGTGTGATGCAGACAGAAAGACAAAATGCTCTCACCACATGATTTCCCCAGGCCTAGTTACCTCTTTCTCTTGCTGGAAAGATTTCTCCATTTTAGCATTTCTATCTTGAAGATGCTTTGATAATTCCTGAAGTTCTTTCTCATATTTATTTGTCAGCATCTGCTCTGTAGAAAGACACACACCAAAGCCTCTCAAGCCTTCCCAGTTCTGTGCAGTGAAATTAGGCATATGGGGCAATGTGGCATGTTTTCCCAGATTTTCTACCAGAACTCTCTACCACCAACTTTTGTAGCCCCGTGTAGCATCAAGTGGCAGGAAACGAAGACCTAACAAATGCTAAGTCCACCCTATAAGCAGCTGTCACCCTATAAACTCAAACAATCTGTATTTCTGCCTCCCAAAACATACTCCTCTTCTTCCACTGGGTCCTCCTTTGGGTGGCAACTCTGATGCAGTCACTGCTAACCCTTGTGATTTCTGCATGTACTGCAACATGGCACATCTTGCTGCTGGGCCACAAGAAGCCTAGCAGGAACATGATGAACACACTGCTCCAACTAGTTATGATCTCTTAAATAAGGTTATTATTTTGGGGCCATTTCCAGTCCCAGAAAGTTTTATGTTTCATTTCACTTATTCCACTTCATTAAATTTCAAGCAAATATTGTTCTTTGGTAGCAGTTTGCTGTCCTGAGACAGTCTCAGCCAGAGATCCCTTCTGGCAACCTGAGCCTGCAGATACAAGCTCCCTCTTTACTTACTTTGCTGTAACCGTGCTTTCTCCCACTCAATCCTCTCACTTTTTTTCCAGTCTGCCTCTCTTCTAAGCCACTTCTCTTCCATCTCATCAGCAATGGTGTTCTACACATGAACAGAACAAAACTGAAATAAAACACTCATGCATACAGACCAAGAGACCTCAGAATCTCCCACACTAAGCTACAAATATACCCCTTGACATAGCTCTTGCCATTCACAGTTTGGAAAACTTTTGATAAGACTGTTCTTAGGAGCAACAGCAGAAGAAGCAGTTGTCTTCACAGAAGAGTCTCTGAACTTCTATTACTCCTCTGCAGAAGCGAAGGAAAACTGTTAAACGTCAAACTACCAGCTTCATGACATCCTACCACTGTCTCCATAAGACAAGTTCTGCTGTGTTGTTCAAAAGGGTATGTATCCCTCTCCCAGATTGCAGTGGAACCAAAACAAGTCTTCTGTGCCCAAGTCTTCCCACTTATTCATTCACTATCTATTCATTCTATTCATATCTATTCAGTCTATTCATTCACTGCATTGCCATTAAGCAAAATACGGAATTGAGTGTCATCCGCTTTCGAAGAGGACTGCAGGACAGAGAACACCTTTACCTGGTATACTTTGAATGCATTCTTCAGAAGCCTATATTCTTTCTGTAGTCCCTCTGAGAAAGGAGGTCAGAAATACTTAGTTAACAAGAAAATGCTAACACTTAGAACTGCAGTAACATCTTAATCCACACCTTGCAGGGCAGGTCTATGCTATTTGATTTTACATTAGTGGTAGAATGTATAATTTAGAAATCAAGTCAATTTCAAGGAGAATTTGATTAAAGGCAATATAACTCCATTGGAACAGTTGTGCTGCCTGACCATCTCACCTAAATACATCCATTTCACAGGGAAAGAAGGAAAAGCAGTCACATCTCAAACAGCTAAGTAGTCCTGCCATTATCATTGATCAGGAAAACTTCCTTGACAACCAATGATTAAAGAAAAACAAAATGAGAAACACTGTTAATCCTACCAACCTTCCCCAGAAATCAGTATATGGTGAGCCTAGGTAGCTCACTACACAAGAAATCTGATGGATATGTAGAAAGTTCTGATTCCAGCATACTTTACTTCACCTCATGCCCAGATCTTACTTTAAACCTAACTCAGGTCCTAATCAACTATAACAATCTCAATACACTAATACTTCAAAGGAATGCAATTCTATTATGTCTAGATCCTTTTCCTTAACAATTTTGCCTCTTCCCACAGTGACAGTTCCGACAGTTTCTTCTCAAATTTTCCTCAATTTCTAAGCAGAAAAAAAGGAGAGGTGTTTTAAGTATGTTAAAAGGGGAGGAACCTTTGCAGAACTTTCTAATAGTAACTAGTTTCAGATTGGTGCTATTTTTTTCAGCTCAGAGTCAGGATTGTAGGAACAGATTCTCAGATAATTTAACAACCTAAAATCTTAATTATAAACACAATTACACAACATTCTTCACAAAGTCTGCCAATACCCAGTTTTTCTTCTGCAGCTGTTCTCTCAAGCTCCAGTAACTTCTGGAAATGTTCTTGCAAGCCAGCAATTTCTAACCTATGAGCTTCTTGAAGTGAGCTGTGGAAGAAAGGTATAAGGAAAACGTGTGCATACAGGTCTCTCCACAGCACAGCTCTTGCCTCTCACCTCATTCTACCACTAACAGCTACGATGACAGTGTGATCAAGAGGGGGGACACAGCCAAATGATGCACTTTTATTCTTCCAGAAATTTGTTTGCCATTTTTCTCTCATTTCAGAGCTGAAAGAGATCAGAAATACCTGGTGTCTTTTCTCCTGCAGAGTTTGTACTGTTCTTTCAGTCTGGCTCACTGTAGACCACCAGTAGTCAAAGCATAAAAAGTATATTTTTATGCTTTGACTTTCTTCTCTTCTAGTCTTGACATTACATTATATGCTTTTAGTTTTTTCAAACACAAACATGTTATAGAATCTGCCCTAACAAGGCCATTTAGAAGCTTTGCAGCACATCTCCTTTTGAGGGGATACAATGTGGTTCAGGTATCCTCTCTGTTACCTGTTGTTTGTGACATTTCTCTTCAAAAAAACAACAGTTTGGCCATGTGTTTGTTTTATGTCCGTTTTTAATCACTTATTTGGGATGAACCATACATATCTGGCAGTCCTTTAAGTAGGAAGATGTTTTCTTTGTTAGCTTGAAATGCGTAAGAACTTGAGAGATAAGAACCTGCTCTGGGCAGGGATGTTGAAGGAAGTCAGGTGTTGGTAGAGTTACTTTACCACCACTCCCTGAAAATGATTCTCACCTTTAGAAAGCACTCAAACTAGTTACAGAGAATCTTGAAAAATCTTCTAATACCACTTCAGGGAGAGAGGGTGAGGAGACAGGGAGAGAGGGTGAGGAGACAGCACCAGCTTATGGGTTAGAGATAGGTGAGCACAACCATGCTCAGAGAAGCCTGTCCTTTCTCTTTCAAGGGACCAGGACTCCTGCTGTGCAGAATTGCCAAGTTTCATTTTCTCATAGACCTGCTTAACAGGCTGCAGGCTAATCTGACAATCTCTTTTCTTCTCAAACATTAAAGTGAAATCCTGAACAACTCTGTTAAAATAAGAACAAATGAAAGCATCAAATTGTTCTATGTGATATTAATCCAAGACTGTATGTTTGCAAAAGGAAAAAACAAAGAAACCCTCATGCCTAGCAGACACACTGCTGCCCCTTTTCATCAAGTCAAGAAAACATGCAGTCCAGGACCTGACAGCTGCCTTTCATAGTAATTTTGGCCCACAGGTAATAAAAACATTTTAAAGAAAAAACAAAATCTCACAGGGCATGGGAATTTACTTCCCAGTATGGAAAAAAGATTCTTCAGTCTGGCCTGATCTAAGAGCCAAAATGAGTTTGAATTTCATTACTGTAAACTAGATTAGTTGAAACTTAAGTTTAGGCTTTTTTGTCTCTCTCTGAACAACCACAAGGAGGCAGAAGTAGGAAACAAACACCTCTCCCTTCCCCACCCCAAACCACCACACCACATACATAAATCTTTGCTCAGCTCCCGTCTTATTCAAAACTACAAGAGTCAGAAGTTCTGGTTCAGTTCATCCTTGGACTTTTGCCTTGAATATCACAGAATTTGTACCTGATCATACACTCGTACTCCTTTTGTATTTCCTTGCATTTTTCTTCCATGTCCTTTTCCAGCTGCAAAGAAGAGATGCTCACTGAGCCGCCAGTAAAACAAAAGAGAAAGAGGTTTTTTGTCTTTCCCATTCATTTGAAAATTTGTGCTGTAAGTAGAGCTTCATTTGAGTTATCCAAATCTACTGAGAGCTCAACTGCAAGAGTAACAGAAACCTTCAAGCTGAAACTACTATCAACACAAAAACCTGTATTTGTATTCACTTCTCCATTGTATAAAATGCTTTAAAATGCAATTAATCTTTAGAGACTGGCAAAAATCTTTCCTTTATCAGTGCCAGCAGCTAAAAAGCAAATAAAGTAGCTCAAGGCACTTCCAAGTCTCATCTGTAGAGAAGAACCACTCTGGAATTTTTTAGAATTGCCAAAGTCCCATTGTTTTAGGTGACTTAATTAGGACAGTTCTCCAGAATGCTGTTACTTCCCCAGGACACATGCATATTCACAGCAGCATGGCAACAGCTATCTAGGTACGCTGGTTTCCAGCTCTCTGTACTATTCCCCAGAAAACTCTTCTAGTAGGAGCCCAACAGACTGAACACATGCTCAGCAATCTCTTGCTCCTGATCCTTGGAAAGGGTTGAGCTATTGTTTGAAGCCAAAACAATCCTTTCCCCTCCTGCCTATCTCAATCAAAATGACCTTTTTAACCAAGGCATGGGAAAACAAAGGACTTGCCTGGTTGTGTGAGACCTTATAATCTCTCTGCAATTGCTCCATCATGTCTGTCATCTCAGCGATCTCTTCCTGCAAGTCAGTGACAATATCCTCCCTGCAAAAATATACCATCTCTGCATCACACACAGGGCTTCTGCACCCATAAGCTGGTGCTGTCTCCTCACCCTCTCTCCCTGAAGTGGTATTAGAAGATTTTTCAAGATTCTCTGTAACTAGTTTGAGTGCTTCCTAAAGGTGAGAATCATTTTCAGGGAGTGGTGGTAAAGTAACTCTACCAACACCTGACTTCCTTCAACATCCCTGCCCAGAGCAGGTTCTTATCTCCCAAGTTCTTACGCATTCTAAGTTAACAAAGTAAACGCTTGTAGCTTCAGAAGGACTCAGCTAGAGATGGAGACCACAGTCCAAGATCACAGTTTAGTTATTACATAATTCCACATTGCTCTTGCTTTCCATCAAAGGCAATGAGATGCTAAGAACTTACAGAGGACACAGGTTATGGAATCAGTACATTTCAGTGAACTGAAGTGAGTAATCAAGTTTGAAATTCAGTCATTCAGTTCTAATAGATACAAGTTTTTGGTTCATAGCAATTTAATCAAGATAGACCCAGCATACAATATCTGGACCTGGATTCCCAAGAGATTTAGAGACAATTCAGCTCAGCACTGTTATTTGAAAACATGGAGCAGAGAAATAACGATAGTTGGTTCAGTTGCATTTAAATGGCTTTAAATGGCATAGAAACAGCTCTTTCAGTTTAGGATTTTCTGAAATCTTATTTTATGCAAGATTCAGATACTATTTCTTGATCACCAGCAAGAACAATAAATGCCCCATCTTCAAGCAAATGATAATACAGATTGAATGCAGAGCACATTTTGCTGACACTAAGAAAGCAGAGAGCAATCTTCCAAGCAAAATATGAAAGTAGGTGCCTTAAGAAAGGAAGACAGATAACATAGGCTGTATCAATAAAAAAGAGAGAAGGAGTAAAGGATACACATTTTTTGACTCTGACCCCAGAACCTATAGCTAATACTTACGTCTCATTCTTCTCTGGGGCGCTGCAAAAGAATAACAGAAGCAATCAACATTAAATGGTGCAAAAGATACACATTACATCTAAGAAGTAAGCCATTGCTGGACGGGCTTTCAAGCCTTTTTTCATTTTCACACCTTCACCCCCTTATGACAGTGTACTGGCATGCCTACATGTTGACTTCTAAGCATAGTGCACACACAGAGCAGATGTTAAAAGGATGACAAGGAGCCACTAGGAAGGTTACATCCTTTGCTGTGACTTCATCGCATCTGAGCTTTGGAAGGGAGACCATCAGCCTTGCCATTCTACACTGACAGCTGCAGGAATGCTGTATATGCAAGTGTGTATTTCAGCTTTGTTCAGGCAAGCCAAAGATTGAGTGGGGAGAAGATCTCCCCACCAACGAGATCCTGGTTTTGTTGTAGAATTTTGGTGAAATTAATTAAAAGGAAAGGAAAAAAAAATCAGACTGCAGGTTTCCTGTAACTCATACCAGAATCTGATCTTACCTCCATTCTGCAGTGGCATGAGTCAGGGGGTTGGTCAAAGCCCCACTGCATTTCAGCCTGTCTTCATCAGGGGAATCTCCCCTTGCTCAAGCTTACCCAGTTTCACAAGCTTTTTTGTTTTTATGCGTGGCCATGGCAGGGACAAGAAGTGACAAGTAGATAGCAGCTGACTCTCAAAACAATCCTACTAAACACACATTTTCAAGTTACCAGGGAGTGACAGGTGCAACTTGTTCATCCACAGATGATGATTTTCTGTCAAAAAATTTATCCTCTAGGACTACAGATAGATGGTCTTTAGCCCGCCTAAGCTTGTAGCCAGGTGCAATTTCCACAGCCTTTTCCATAGCCTGGGGAATGAAGAACGAACAATCAGCAGCTAGACCTCTTGAATTCTATGTGCTAGACTTCAGTTATTAATCTTTATTTCAGCAATGAGGAATGTAAATTAATATAAGTAAACATGACATTCAACCTTTAAGCTGGAAATCACATTTAGCCCCCCCAAAAAAGTAAGGAAACTCACCAGCTTTCTCAGGAATTACTCAACTGCACCTGGGTGACATTGCAAGGATTTCTATGCCCTGCTGTTAGGTCCCAAGACGAGACCAGCACACATCTCAGCAAGATGGAATATTTTGTACCAGATTCAGCCTCTATCACAGACTGAATTTGTGAGCCACAAATATAGTTACTTGATTAATTTGGCTGCTTCTCCCTCATGCCTTGCTAGAGAAGAATGTGAGACTGAATATAATGATCACGTAGTGGCATGCCACTCTGGGTGATGAATCAGAGGTACGTCTCCCTCCGACACCAAACAACCTGTATTCTCCCACTGTAACAACACACAGAACGGTGAAGTGCAAGAAAACCCTATTTCCGGGTAAGCTTCAGCAAACCAAGAGTTAAATATCAGTTATGAAGAGGAACAGTCAAAGTAAGTAATAATAATAATAATAATAATAATAAAATAGCTGCCAAACTGTTGACTTACTGGGAACCCAAAGCATCAGCTGTTGTAGATGGCAAGGAGAAGAAAAGTGGCAGCACAGGCCTGAGTGTATGGCAGATTCCCCAAAATCCAGAACAGATCAAAAACTTAAGGTTACCGCCAGAAACCACTCAACAGGGAAACAAAATAGGGCACTCGCGCAATCCACGTGCTGTCATGGAACCGCAGCTGGAGCCAAAACCTCCACAAGCTGACCTTAATGCACTCATCCCCCAGGCAGAGAGTTCATTCAGGTAAGAATACTTCATTCTAGAGCAGACTGCTTTGTGCCACTGTACTCACATGAGGGGCCTTTCTGCTTTTCTGCTGATTGCCGTGCCTCCTGGAGGGCGGTACACCTCTACAAATGAAAAAAGTTCAGAGTTGCAGACAGTCAAAAGTAGCTTAGTGACTACGTGCTTCAAATCTCAGAACCACGAGCCTGTTGCTGTAGTAAAGCCTCCTGTGCTGCCGGGCTAGTGTGACCAGACATAACACAGGGGCTTGCAAGGCACTAAGGATATGATTTGTATTATCTTAATAATTTAATCCATGGAGTTTTGGCCATCATTGATTATAAGCAAAGATCACTCAGCACCTCACAGCTTCAAAAGATAAAGCAACATTCAAAAAAGGTAAGCAGGCAAAAAACCCCAAACCAAACTAAAAAAAAATCCCACAGCAACAAGAAAATTCGGTGTCCGGACTGAGGAGAGCATTTCAGTTTGCTAATTAGACCAACTGCGATACAGGTGTTTGAGCTCCATTCCTCTCTGTCACCTGCTGGATGCCAGTATAGTGATTATTTAGGAAACATGGACTTTTGAGGAGACTGCAAGGGGACGGGATGGATCATAAAGCAACAGAGAAGCATGGAAGTCTTCAGTGCCACAGCATGCCTGGCACACAGCTGTTGGCATTGAGAGAACTCACAGCTGACTGCATGTGGCTCATAGGCCCTGTAACAAAAATCTCCATTTTGCTTTTTTCCTCTTCACTTACTTGTTTCTACATACAAATGCCAAAACTAGTTCTTTCAGATATCTTTGAATGAGTTGAAATAAAGACAAGTTGTAAGATCTCTATATGACAGAAAACAAACAACAAAAGGGTCTTTCTGAAGAATTTTGTGTTCCTTTTGAGAATCCCTCCCTAGACCTAATTTAACATGGATGGAGACAGAGACACAATTAACTTTCGGTGGCTTTTTAAAGCTTACATAAAAGCTGAAGGTTCAATTGTCAGTACATGGAAGTCATGAACATCATTAAAATAAGCACCAAATAACAGTAATGGTTCTAGATCAATAATAAAATTATTTCTAAAATAATACAAACAGCTCACCATACATGCTGTATGAATTTGTTACATTAAGCTGTAGTAAAAAAGAAATTTGTCAAAGGCATTTTTTCTACTGGACATTTTCTAAGGCAGCTAGATGAAGATTTCAGAGGAGTCGTAACGAATTAGCGAGAGCTGCCTATGAGGACAGAGCTGTTCCCCCCCAGCCCTCATTGCATGTCCCTCGTGCATGCCAGAGCTGCCGTGTTTAGTTGTAGCTCTTTCCCTGGAGCTTTAAAGAGGTTACAACTCTTAATAGCTATCAAGGGAGGTGTCATAGGATATAGAGATGCAGAACTTCCACAAGGCAATTCTATTTTAAGTAGGCTTCCAGTTACTAAAGGTAACCGCAGCTTTTAAGGAAGGCTGTCAGTTGTTGTGGAGAGGTATAAAATTTCCATTTTCTCAGTCTAGGAAAGCATTTTGTCTTCTATACTGAAGTCTCTCCCCTCCTTTAAGAAGATACTTACTTGGACATCCTGGAAGGTTTTGCACCAAAGTTATTTTGGCTTTCTAAAGTTCTTAGTGAAGGGTACCTGATTTTAAAATAAGCAATAGTTGAGTTATTTATGTTAGGGATATGTCACAATTCCCAGAACAAACACATACTGTTTCCTGATTTTACACCGACAAACTTTTTAACTACTTTGTTTCAAAATGGTGCAAGTTCTCTTATCTTTTATAACCTGAACACAATAATTATAATGCAACTCAGATACTTGATTTGACGGGATGATGTTAAAAAGGCTTAAGTCACCACCCAGCATGGAGCTTCTGGGGCAATCCCATAACAATCATGAGATAAAATGTATTATCCAACTTTTTATATTTTATATGCACAATACTAGACATCAACATGGATACTCAATAGTATACAACTACATGAAGTGTCCAAAAAAATCGTAACACACACACAGATGTATTATTACTTGTTTAACTATGTGCCACTGGGTAAACAAACTTCAAATCTGAAACAAACTGAAAAGAGATGGAAGACAAGATGCTGCATTTTGAGAACAGCATGTTAGGAACTTAAGAGTCCTCTTCACTCTCTCTCAAATCTATCTTCCTTACCTTGCTCTGAAATTCTTTGCATCTAACAGAGATTTAATAAATCTCTTACCACTTTTGTTGCAAGGATCCTGGCAAGCATAGCATGTAAAGGGAGTCATGACTGCACACTAGGAACACCGTTCAAAGTGCTGAAAAGCAAGTGAGGAACATTCAAAGTCAGATCTACTGTTAAGACTTTGGTGGATGACATACATCTTCCTCTATTTTCTTATGAAACCTAGGGTTGCTACAGTAAGTATAATACTGAAGATCCAAGAAGCCCCAACCAACCAACCGACAAAAAATAAAACAAGTATTGCAAATACATCTACAAATCTTATTTGAGTTCTCTAAGTGCTGTGTATATATGCAAAACTTCTTCAAAATTTCTTCTCACACACAGCAAAGGATCTAATAAGATGTTTTGGGCTTGTCCTTAGGTACAAGTAATAGAGACTAGTCTTGTCTGCACCATTTACACAACTGTAATGTCATCTACTTTACAGATATATCTGATTTGCTATAGACAGGCATACATACAATGGTATGCATGAATGCACTAGGTGTTTTAGAGGTTCTGCAAGCAGCTGACTACTTTCTAGTGGTCATAAAAATTAGCAACTTTTCATTTACCAATGCAGATGATGAATCAAGCGTACAGCTAGATATTATAGCCCAAATAAGAGTGAAAATACTCAAACTTCTGTAGTTAAATATCTTCCTTTAAACATGACCCTCAATTGATTTCAAAAAAAGAAAGCTGGAAAGGCAATTCAACTCACTACAAGCAGTAAAGCCTGCCAGTTCTCCCCTACCCGCACTGCGCTAGAGCTACTCAATACACAGAAGTTCACTGAAAGGTTAGTGAGAGCTGCGGGTGCTGATTTAGTAGAGGAAAATTCTCACCTTCCAATTATTACTGTAATATCAGATCCCGGCAGGAGTTTTAACCTTAAGTCCTGCCCTGCTGATATAGTTTTTATAACTGATCTCTATAAACAGCTTCAACTTCTTCACTTCCCAGAAGAAGAATCTCAAAAAAAAAAAAAAAAATCCAATCTTTTCCCTTATTGCATCTGAAATGCTAAGAGAACAGGCTGAAAAAAAACCCCAGATTCTTACACTTCAGGCCACTCGTGCGATGTGGCAGTTGTCCGAACTCCTCAGGCTCAGATGCTTCAGGACAGCAGAGATCTTTCCCGAGTTCAACAGGAAAGAGCAGCTGCTCTTCAGGATCTCTCTTCCTGCAGATTCCTTTTGCCTCCAACAGCAGCTGGGGAGTTCTTGTCACCATGGCAACCAGCCAGCCACATTTAATCAGCTCCTGCTACCCATTCCACTTTAAAGAGAGTGCACACAATATTTTGCCATGCTTTTTGAAGGACACAATAAACATCAGCAAATTAATATTTATAAACATATATTCTGTCAACATGACAGGTTCTGCATGACTGCAAAAGACACTCTTTTGTTTGGCCAATGCTACAACGCAGCACAGAACCTATGCAGGTTTGCCCCGATGGCCTGTTCTTATAGCTGCAAGGATGCTCTGCTGTTGCAGAGACCATGCGTCACGACTGCTTCAATCCTCTGCCACTTTGTCAGTGCCAGGAGCATGACAGGCATCGCTGTTTGTGCCTGAGTAACTTCCAGAGCAACAAACTCCATAGAATTTGTATACCAACAACATCGATTTTGTCTTCAGACACACTGTAAACAGCTCTGATGCAGAAAGAGCACATAGCCAGAAATCCCAACTCCACCAATATCGGAGGTTCCTCAGGTTATGGCTATAATGCTTCTCCATCACAGGACAAACACTTCTGCAACATGTCAGAAATTAACCTTAAGGAATTAAGGTTAGTAACATAGGCCTTCGTTCTGAAGGCATGCAAATAATAAGATAAACATGTTAAGTACTCGCATAAATACAGTGAATACTAGACAACAGTGTAAGTTACGTACCTGTTAGTGAAGGAAACTCAGCAAACATCTCTTGCAATGCAGAGGCTGGAGTTGCAGCTGGATCCTGCCTAACCATTTAGAGGCCTGACGACGACCAAGCGTACTAGGAAGACAATCTCTCTCAAAAGCTTCTCCAACTCAAAAGCTTCAGCATATGAAATGCTGACCTGAAAAGTCAGCCTTGGTCTGACACGGGCATGAGTCCTTCTCCACCCTTCCATGCCAAAAAAGTAAGAAAGCTAAATAAATACAGGATATTTATCACAGAATAATGGTGGTTTCCTGTTCCTTGAGATGTCTCATACACAGACTGCTGGAAAAACTACTATCAGCAGTTTATTGTACTAATGAAAGTGAGAACCTATTAATAGCAAATCAGGGTTGTTCCCAATCGGTACCAAGAAAGGAACTGAATGCTTTGGAGATGATCCAAACTTTTGGGTTGGAAAAGCAAGCTCAGGGGCTTGCCTTGCAGGAAGCCTGCACAGCCCCAGGCTGATGTGATTGGCAAGAATTCAGCACCTCTGTGCAAAGGGAATTTGAGTGAGACCTTCTCAAAGGGAGTATTATTCAAGGGTAAGGTGCTTGGCTGCAGTCTATGCTCCCATCTTATCACAAAGATTGAGGATAGCTGACATAACATCAGCTACTACGACAGAAAAACAACATTGTTGATCTCACACTTTCCTGTAAAAGCCCAAAACAATCTTCCCTTGAAGGTCAGAAGAAGACAAGGAAAATAGAATATATGCTTCCAAACAGGAGACCATAAAATAAAGGCCACAAAAAAAACCCTGATGAATACTTACATCTAGCAGAGAAGTCTTTTTTTTTTCTTGCTAGTTGTTACCATTATGCTAAAAAATATTATAAGCTACTGTAAAATGACAGGGGAAAAAAAGAGCAAGAACCAGAAAACATGGACTATTGCCACATATTCAAAGTGAGGCTCAAATTCAAATACTCTGTTCAGAGGCTGATAAGCTATTCTTTATTTGTGAATCTTTTCATTCTTAAACAATGGTCTTCTAAAACTGCAGCAGAAACTACTCTATAAATCTTGTTTTCCAATTTTAATCATCATACATTTATATTGGAATCACAGTCTGGCTGAAGTTTATATTGCGCATTTATACTACCTTTAATTGCTTAGGTATGAGCACAACAGCGGTCTGGAACTGCCTGATCAAGTTTTTAATTGATTTCTCAGATAGCTTTTACAGCCAGCACGTGCAGATACCAACTTACTAAGCTTGTGCACAGTATACCAGTCACTAAATTTGTAGCTAATTTTTAAAAATGCCTAATTTCAATTTATTAAAGAGCACTGCAGTATAGAAATTTACATCTGAAACAAACCACACAAGATGACCAATATAACGAAAAAGGGCATGTTATACATGTTTATTATCAAATTTACACTCCACCATAAAACAACAGGAGGTGCCAAAAGCAGATGAAAAAAATACCAAGTTCCCAGACCATTTAAATATTGTGTGTTATCCCCTTGTGCAACAGCCAAATGAGGTTCAAACCCCATTTTCTTCTTCCTCCTCTTCTGCTTTTAGATTACAATAGATTTTCCACTTTATTGACCACAGGTATTTTGAGCATGCAAATATCACTGAATTTATCAAAGCCAGTGAAACTACAGCTTGCTAGTTCTGTAGGCATAAAGTTAAATTTGTACTTAGTTTAAGCCATCTTAGAATCTGAATAGGTAAGTACTACAAGTATTTCCTTCTCAGCCTCTTAAATTTTCACATGCATGGATAATTCCTTTCTTTGTATCATCTGGTTTTTTTGGTTCTGTCCCAAACCTGCAAGATAACAGGAATTTTCCAAACACAGCTCTCCCTTACTTCAAGTTCGCCTTCCCCCTCAACCAAGTCACACTGATCTGCATCAAAAGATCTCGTACACAATCTCAGCTATCAGTCACACAAGTTCATTTCCTCTCTGGTGGGAAGCAACAGAAGCCAAATCAGTTCCTATAATGATGACAGCTATGCCATGTGCTATCAGAAACACGTAAGTCATTAAAAAAACCTTGTCTTCTGGGTTTTGGCACGAAACAGTAAATTTGGAAGAAGTAGCAGTTTACCCTGTCACTGCAAGTTAGGTACATGTATACACAACAGACATCATCGTCCAAAGGTATAAAGGCATGACAGTTTCAGCAGCACTGCACCGCAGCATCAGCCAGCTGCACAAACACACAAGCACAATGGTATAAAAATTATTTCCTCTTCTTCCTGCCTTGTGTAAAGTATCTGATTATACATCATCCTACAAGAAGCTTTCAGATATATCCATAATATTGATTGAACTGAACCACATTATACTGTTAGGTTGTGGAATATGAAAGTGTCCTAAAGACAAGCATACATTTCATTAATGTGCTTTTAGATGAATTTTAGCAGAAGCCTGGTCTGCCAATGGAATTCTGATTTAGTTGATTTGTTGCTTCTGCTGCTAACACACAATGATCCAATGGCTGGAGTTACTTAATGAAGTTAGTTAGGAACACAGTGAAATGCCTTTGAAAGTTTAACTGTAACTTACATGGTTCCTGTAATAAGTGTATATAAAATGGACATATATTTGACACATTATACACTCCTCTGTTTACTCACACCTGCTGTTTCCCTGGGAGCTGCAAATACACAATAAACATACCAGTCTTTTAGTTCACTGGAGAACAAAATAACCTCCACTCCTTTCGTTCTTATTCTTACTTAGCTAAGTAAGATCCTGTGCACAGCTAAGGAAGTACAAACATAAATACTTACAATAAGAAATTAAACAGTTTTCATTTAAAACAAAATTAACCCGTATATAATATTTTAAATAAAATTCACCTTTTAGAAGTGTAAGATTTTGCTTAGAGAGTGAAAGGCAACTCCAGGAGTTCCTGCATATTTCTGTGCGCTGCTGATAAACAAGCTTCCGCTGAGAATCCTTGTGCAAGTTTGAAGTGGTTACTCCTTTTCTTTTAGAAAAGCCTACTGTATCACAAAGAGTCACTGTAAGATCTATAGGGCTGTAAAAGTAGAAAGGCCACATTATAAGTTACCTATAAACCAGTTTATGAAACTATCTTTTCCTGTCCTGCTCCAAATAACCCTGCAGCAACAAGGGCCCTGGTTATGATGGGTGCCTCCTGCCAGGTTCAAATCAGTGTATTTCTACTGATGCTTCACCCCATGATCCCAGAAAGGTACCAGCTATGTTCCATATACATTATAACAAGCAGGGTAAACTTTGACTGTTTTAGCTAGTTGTATGGAAGTGGACCTTAGAAATTACTTCAGAACACTGAAAAGTACAGTGAAAAAATTATATGAAGAGTAAAAATTTGTTTCTGTTCTGGTCATTAGCAAAGACCCATTCCTCTTAGAAATTTCAAGCAAATGTATTTTCTTCTGTAAGTTATGCTACAAATTCTGATATATTGTTGTTCACTCAGTTATGGCTAGAATCTTGGACAGGATGATTTTTTTTTCCCTGATTTAAAAAGACAGCCTGGGTTGTAATATTCTGCAAATTACCACTAGGACAAATCAGATTTCTCCAACAGAGTTGGGCACTCTTTTTGAGGCAGAAAGTCTGCTTCAGTTTTGTTCAGAAACAGATTCAGAATCACTATGCATTTTCAAAACACAAAATTCCAATACAGATCAAACTGATTTATATCCATTAAAGCACTGCAAAAAACACTAGCTTTTACTTTCCTTGTTGTTTCAGAATGTGGAATGCTAAATTTTGCTTTAACCACAGATCCAAAATGATTTCCAAAAATTTTCTTAATGAAATCTTTTAAACAGAATCCTGCCTAAAATCAGAAATACCTGAATGAAATGCTTTTAGTTTACTACAGAACTCTCAAATATACAGACTGCTACCTGTCAAGAGAACATTCTGATCACAGAACTTCCAACACTTGTCTTTAAGTAAATGCTCTCTGCTTAGGTCAAATAAAAGCAAAACCTGAATCAAGCACCTAGGTTTTATTTCCCTTTGCAACACTGACATGTGCCTGAGATTTTTCGTATGTGCAAAACTACCCTCATTAAAAAAAGATGCACAGCACGCTTTGGAAAGTTACCTTAGTGCGAAATAAAATACTTTTACATTTTTTGTATCTAATACATACTTTTCCTGCTTTTTAATTCTTATTCATTGCACCTTCTTCTGTGTGCTTCAGAACCTCTGGAAAGAGATTAACTTCCGTTAATACTTCACTAGCACAATTGCACCCTTTCAAAATACAAACCCTAACCACCAATTTCTGTGTTCATAAATAGAAGCACTATTTCCTTACAGAGCATGAAAGGTTCTCTCCCCTGCCTCTCAAAATGGAGAGGCGTTCAAAAGAGTTACAAAGGAGTGCAGCCTCTGAACTGGAAAATACATGAATCAAAAGAATCCAAGTTTCTGTATTTGTTTGCTGGAGAGAGAATCTTGAACCAATGATACTAATCAGACTGATTGTTATTTTAATATCATATTTAGATGGCATGGTCTGATTGCTAACAACTAGTAAAACATCATGATCATATGGTGGAAAAATAGAACAGCACCTGCAGGACAGTTCTAAACATATAGATTAAAAGATTAAAATACTGAGAATATCTACTATGGTCTTTTATTTTTGCCTAAGCAAGACAGATCCTGAAAAGGGCCTCAAAACTAAGCTTTGGTTTCTTCTTTCTTTTCTTATGTTCCACAAAACCCTTTTTCCTCAAACCCAAGCAATGCTCTTTTCTCTTTAATCCCAACATCTCTCTCGCACATCTTTTAACATGCACGCGCCTTCTCCAACTCTTCTGTAACACGTTTAAGCCTGTCTGCGCTAAATGTTCACCTGTCATTTATTATTTACCATGCTACAAAGGAGCTGTTTTTCAAACCAATCATTTCTCCTTTAGGATATCCATTTTTGATGACTGTGCACAAGCTGGAGCTCCCAGTGCCCCTATCATAACTGGAAGGCTCTGATTTCTTCTCAGTCCTGCCATTAAGTTGCTACTTGCATTTAAAAATACAGCCGAGTCCTGTCTCTGCAGGCCAACCTCTGGCCTCTGATTTCTCCTTTGATCCTGTGCCTCAGGGGGCTTGACCACTCTGGCAATTCCCAGCCTCTTCAGCCTGTCCACCAGGTTCATCTTCAGTTGGCCTACGTCTGGAGCATTACGGGAGGGCTTTAGGCCATACATTTCTTGCAAGAATGTTTCCGCTGGTCGTGAAGCCAGAAAGTTTTCTAAGAGATGGGCTCGAGGCTCGAATGGTGGAGGGGAAGGACAAGGTGAATGTGAGGGAGAATTTGGTGGAGTAGAAGGAATAAGAACAGATCGAGGGGGATGTAGCAAAGGCGGTTTTTCAAAGATGGGGCTATCATAAACCTTGGCAGAGATGCCTCGTTCTTGCAAAAGTTTGGCCAGACTTCTGGTGCTGCTGAAGGTAGTAGTTGCATCTCTTCTGTTAGTAAGGAACTCTCCAATACTAAGCCTGTAAGACATGGCTGGAGTGCTCACTACTGTGTTTCCAGTGCTGCTAGCACTATTTCCAAGTGAAAATGGAGTGCACATGGAGCTGAAACAAAATAAAAACATGACAAAGATACACGCATTAGACATCTTCATACTTGCTCTGCTCCATATTTGCCTTTTTGCATGTGGAGGACTCGAGAAAAAGTAAGCTATTGGTATTAACTTTGATAGAGTCGACTTTAACAGATTCAGAATTACTACTCTGCAAAATATTTAGAAAATATTATGTTGACAGAGAAGTTCTGCCATTATTCTAATAGACAGAACAGTAAGTACTGAAAAAAAAATCTTTTGTATACAATTTTAGCTTCTGCATATAATTTTTAATATATAGTCATGGAGGAGAAAAAAACATATTTTAAAGTTCTATTAAAACACTTCTTGGAACAATCTTGCCTTATAATCAAGCTCATTGTTGTGTTATGCCTCCTATTTAGCTTCAGAAAGTAAGTTCTAGTCCAAGATTAAACAAGAGAGACTAAAACTTTCCAAGACTATTGTCACTCAGGAGTTTTTAATTGCATGTTTCATAAAACAATTATAAGGCATATAAGGTGGTGAATCATGAAAAAAAAAAACTTACTCTGTTGAAGAAAACATTAGTTAGCGAAGGTTTGCTAAATTTCCAGACAACTGAAACCTGAATTCCCTAGACAACCTATGATACAACCTTGACAGGCTGCTTCTTATCAGCTGCAGAATATCATACTAATATCACATTAATACCAGTCTTTACTTCCCAGGCACAAACCCTGTAATCTCCTCTGCTCCAACATTAACTCAGATTATGCTTCCCAAAACTGATTATAATTATTCTGTTTTCTGAAAAGACATTCTGGATGGATACTGGATGTCAGACACACTTAAACTCCTCTACTAAACGTGACCTAACAGCCAAAAATCCTCACAAAAAAACTCCAAATATTTGAACAAGAATATTAAAGTGGGTTAACACTTCTGAATCAGACAACTGATCCATAGGTATTCTACTATAAAAAAGACACAATCAACCAAGCCAGAAAGTAACACTGGCTAACTGCAATGAAAACCTTTATGATAAAGATTTTTAAAAAAATCTTATAGAATCTGAAATATAAACTATGATCATCTGTACTGTATTAAATCAAATATCTACACAAACAGCCAGCAATAACTTAGTTTTTAAAAAATATGACCAAATAGGTATCAATTGCTTCTTATAATGAATATATGATAAAAGAAATTTTCTACTTAAGAGTATAAATTTACTTTCTTCTAAATCACCCTGACCTATTCCCTACTCTCACTGTGGGAAATTTTAACTATTCCCTTAATAATTACAGCCATTTGTATGAGTAGTATCCTACATGCTGCCTAGTTGCCTCGCTATGTTTTTAAAGCTGGTCCATGTGTTAAAAGCTGGAAAGCAACTGTTTAATCCTGTGCAGCAGCAGCTCCTAGAATACCAGGAGTCATCGTACCTGGGAGTAACTTGGGTCACATCAGATGGATGAAGGATCCTACAGGTTGTGAAGGTAAATGTGGAATTTGTGGAAGACAGACATTTCCCTGGATTTGAAGCTGCAATGTAGAACATTTACATCCAGTGAGGGTAAAAATAAAGATAGAAAAGGACTAATCAAAGCAAAGACAATACTATTACCACTGCTATGTATATTTTTGATAAAGAACAAAGACAATGAAAACAGCATTGTCTCAAGGGCAAATACTTTCCATTGAAAAAAGATATTGTCATCAGTTCATTTTAAAATTCTTTTAGTTACCTCCTTTATGTTTTTTCCGTAAACGATAAGCTGAAACTACTTTGTTCAAATGTTAATAATCTCAAAAAAAAGTAAAAGCTAACTAGCACTGCAAGAAACATTAACACCCAAACTGAATCTAAAACCAAGGATCATTCTGCATGGATGCAGGTTGCTAGCATTTACAAACACCTTTGCGAAGAGAACTGAAAGCGACTGCACCTCCTGTACTAAGTTGTATTTGAGGTAGCTCTTCCAATTGCACTTTGGAACTCGGCAGAAAACTAAGTTTTTGGAGGTAGATTCTTAGACCAAAATAAAGCCTAATAAAAGGTAGAGTCCTCAAAAGAAGCTTGAGGCCAAGATCCCAAACTGCAGTCACAGAGAAATCGGCATATAAACAGTGAAGGAGTCCTTGCAACAAGAAAAACAAAACTGGAACGTTTTTCCCTTTCTGTGACCTCAGCCTTACCTATGGATTTGTATTCCAACCTTACCATTCTATGAAACACAAATAAGATCAATATTCACAATATAGCATATTCGCCTAAAAAGTTTACAAAATTAACTCCTTCCCGTCTTAGCCTACTCATTCTCATCTTCTACCAGGGCATTGTTTTCCACCGAATACAAGTTTAATGCTTTTTACTAACAAAAATAGCACACTTTTAAAATGGAGCAGAAAAAGCCAGTCATCTTTAATTGTTTTAATTTGACAACTGATTAGCATATAGTAAATAATTCAGATTTTGACCTTATCACAGTTCTCCAGCAACCATGTTCTACCTAACTACAAACAGACTTGGAAGACAATCATCACCATCTGAAATCACCAACATTACATCTGGTAGAACCCAGATGATATTGGCAATGTCTCCCCATCAAATTCACTTGGTTTAATGCTACTTAATTTTAATAACTTAAGACTTCAGGGGATGAGGGATGGAGGCCAAAAACAATAAGGGCTCAAACAATAAGCATGCAAAAGGAGGAAAACCACTAACTGTGGTTCTTACCAGTGAGTGGTACAGTTGCTGAAGTAATAGGTGGCAGGAAAATCCCTGCGACTGGCTTTGCCACTGCACATTTCCTTTTCTCCAGGAAGGAAGGTTGCACTTGAAATGTTATACCTCCTTCCCCTTCTTCCTCATCATCCTCCTCCAAGTCAGAGATGTGGTACACAGTATCATCAGACAGAGGGGTAAAACCTTTTGTAACAACACCTGGTCTTGGGTCAAGAATGGTGCCTAGGTTTGGTCGAGCAAGCTGCTGCCAGTGAAAAAGGGTCTGAGATCCTGGTGTGGCAAAAGAGAAGTGTCTCAGAAAGCCATTACTTACTATTTATTATACGGAGTTACAAAAACACATGATCAAAACAACTTCAGCAAACTATGGTACATGTGTGTACTTGATGGCAACGCCACAAATAACAAAAAATCTAACCTTTAGCACCATACAGGAAAACCAAATAGAAAGTGATACTCATGAGCTAGCTGATACCTAGCCGCCAAATACTGTTTTTTCCTCTTACTGCATATCATACCTACTTATACACAGAGCAACAAAGATTTACCTGACAAATTAATATAAAATCCTCTTCTGCTAAAGAGAGAAGGAAGATCATCCTCTTACCTTCAATGGGCTTGACAATTTGTAATTTTTCTGGTAGGAGGAGACGGACATTACTAGAGCTGGCAGAAAGATCTGTGAATTCTGAGTTGGTACCCAGGGAAAAACAACTTTCTGTTGGTGTACTACGGCCACTGGCCTCTTCTTTCTGCTCAGTCAGCAAATGCATCTTTCGCTCCCACTCCTCCTCAAAGAACTGCTTCTCGCTCAGGTAGTTTTGACGACGGAGGGATAGCCTGTGCAGAGCTGTGGCTAAGTCACTGTCTCCAGTGTCTCCTTGCTGGTCCAGCTTATGAGCATCCCTGGGATAAAAGAAATTAAATAATAGTATATATTAAGACCATTAAAGTAAATATTTCTCTCAGACACAGTAGAGATCCTGTCTGGATTTAGCTTTGGATCAGTTAATTCAGAAAGATAATAACAGACTATGTTTCCTACCTCAAATTCTTCTCAGAGCTACTTCTCTGGGTCATCTGTATGTGGCTCTCCGATGGGTGTAATCCAGACTGAAAGGGCTTTGCTGTCATAACAACACTTGACCGATTAGATCCAGGGATTGGCAGTGGAGCAGGAAAGGAAGAAGAGCGACCACGAATGACATTAGCAACCTTGACAGTGTCAAATACTCGTTTCTGTTGACCCCTGCAGGCATGCAAATAAAACAAACAAACGTGTTTTTCAGAAGCATTTTGGAAAGGATATAATGAAGGAAAAGCCTTTGAACAACAGACTTCTCAAAGGCTGCAGAGACATGACTAAAAAGATTTAAGCCCAGAACAGGATTGCCTAAGATATTCATGTTGTAAGGAATACTGTTCTAACAACAGAATCTGTTCTATCAGAATTACCACTCACTTTGACTTGAAAGACAAAATTTTCCGCTTAAAACCACAGGATAACCTTCAAGGGCGTCTATTTAACCTCAGAATTAGGGGCTCCAGGAATAGGCCTTCAGGGCTTTGGAAACTGCTACCAGTCTTTCGGTCTAATTTCATTTGCCAGAGAATTTTTCTACAAGGATTAAAAGGAATGAAACTCGTGTTGTGCACTGGAGAAGCTGCATCATAAATATGACAAATTCAAAAAGGAAATAAAATCCTTTTAGCAAATTCCCAGCTTTCTCATAGAATCAAATAAGAATGGTCAGTTTCAATGATGAGAAAACTATCAAATACAACAAAGCGTTTTTTTATTAAATTACAAAGAAGACTTATCAATGAGGGAACATTCAGGCTTACAGATTTTCAGAAATCAGTTTCACCTCATTTGATATAGGCATATGGAAAAATGTCAAAGTAGCATATATAGATGAAGCTGATAAACCTACTTTTGCTTAGAGGGAACAGATTCTTCACCCTGACTCAATTGCTTCCGCATTGTTCCTTCGATTTCTGCTGCAAGGGAATCCTAAAGAAAAATGCAAACCAAAATAATTGATTAGATTCAAGTGTTCTTCCTAATAATTTTAGCAGAAAAAATTTCCTTTTTTTTTTTTTTTTTTTTTAAAGAAAAACCTCAAAATCTGCATGTCTCTCTCATATCAGTAGCTTTCAGCACAGTGTGTTATGCATAAAGCTCTAGGTCTCTGAAAGGGGAAGGGGGGGGACTTTCCACCCCTACTACTCCTACATATAACTAGCGTGGGTTCAGTTTACATCAGCAACAACTGCATTTCTGGGGGATTCTTCATGTTGCTTTCTTAAGTTAAGCTTCAATTGCAAGATCACTTCTTCCAAAGCCAAAATATATGTACATGGTGGATACTACACAGAACAGCCACCCAAAATCTGACAAATTTCCAGGATGGCCAGAAACTTATGAGAATGCACTAATTAGAACAGACCTGACACTAAGAACAGGAAGAAAATAAGTTTTTAAAACTTTTTCCATTGGTTTAGTCATCCCTGGCAATTCAACTAATGTTATGCATTTCTGATGATGTTTAAATTTATTTCACAACAAGATAAGGACATAAAACTGTATCACAAACCACATAAAAAATTCTTTTGGAACTCTTGAAAAAAATACTCTGTTTTATTTCTTGAAGAAATACTGCCAAGATATAAAATTCATATCAACCTTGAATGACATACTAGCACAACCAAACACTTCAATTCCCATATTTAACAGAATTGTCATATAAAATAGAAAATCAGCTTTAATATCACAATATGACTAGTGAATGACTAAAGCATAAAATTCTCAGAAGTTAATATATTAAATAATTGCAAGAATGTAAGATCAGCCTGTTTGCCTATTGCACAATAATGTTTCTCTCTGCAGCTCCAGTAACAGCTGTTTTTTTCTCATAGTTCTAGGCTACTGTGGACCATGTTTACCAGCAGGTATATACCAAGCTAGTGGTATTTATTACCCCAGGAAATGCTCCACATGCCTGGGGGCGGCTGAGAACAGCAGCAGAGCTGGCTCTGCTGCGCAGCAGCTTCACTTCTTCTTGTGATTCATGCAACATCCCCAAACACTCTGCGTTCCGATCTTGCAGCTCATGTAGCTGAAAGAGGAAAAGACGACATCAGTGCTGCCAATAAGGTTCAACAGCAGCAAGGAAAAGAAAGAATGAAACTCAGTTTATTCCTACAGAGCCTCATACAGAAGAGGCTGATTCAACACCACCATATTTCTCCACATACACAGCACATGCCGGCATCTGAAAATGGAAGCACTAATGGTGCTCAACATGGCAGCCGCATTGATTTTAGTGGTAAGGCATGAAGTGCAAAGTAAAACTCAAAAAGAGGAAAAGGTAAGATAGAATGTAAAAGAAAATGTATCAAAAAGCTCTGTAAATATAGTGACTACAGATGCAAAAGAAGCATAAAGGAGAACTTTTAAGATATAATGAGCTAGGGTATTGTTGATACATTCAGTAATGGTCACATTAAAGCACTCTTCTGAAAACAACTGAGAATAGTAAGATCTACCTACTTGCACACCTTCCTTGCCTTTCAGACTCATGTGAACTATAAAAATATTTGTAGTTGAATTATCTAAGAAATTTTGCTATTTCTCCAACCATTTGGTTAGAAGCACATTGAAAAAATGAATCAAAATAAAACAAAGAAAACACCAACCAAACCCATGTTCTGTCTCTTTTATTTTTTTTGTCATGTTCTATTACAAACATACATAGAGAAGCCTTACGTACTTCTGCTGTCAGTTGTCTCTGAGCATCTTTGGAAGCTTGTAGGTGAAGTTTCAGTTCTTCCTTTTCAATCACATGCTGAAAGTACAAAAAGGCACTAATTATTTTCTCAGCTGATTACCCTGAGATCCTCTCCATATTGTTGTGAAACTGCCACTCTCTTGTGGTGTATTCCCTTGGCTTGCAAGCCTATTCTCCTCTGCTGGAAGCACAGGCGCACACATGCGCGCGCACACACACGTGCGTGCACACACACACACACACTTCACCACCACTCCCTTACTTCTTTGAGTTTATGTTGAAGATCAACAATCTGAGACAAGAGGGATGAAATCTCTTCCTGGTAGCGAACCAGTTCCTCACTCTTTTCTGACAGCTCCTCTGTTATTCTAGAAATTTGAGCATTGGATTGCCCTACAATACATAAAAAAGAACTTAGTAGAGAACTTTTTCCAAAGCAGGACAAAAAAAAAAAAAAAAAAAAGAGAGAGAGAGATCTGTGAAAGACAACAATGTGCAAAATGACCAATAGTTTTTGGGAAATCAATTCACATTTCATAAAAGCAGGAGCCCTGGAACATCTGCAAAATACAAAATAAAGGAAAGGGGAGGGAAGCAGGAGAAAGGAACAGGCTTAATTTTAAAGGCAGGTTAACATATTAAAAAAAAAAAAAAAAAGTAAAAGGTAAGACAGAATCCAAAGGAAAATACACTAAAAACACACTGTATTTTAACAGTGACATACATGTTACTGTTATGTGAGAAGACAGAAGTTCTTCAGAATGACCATAGCAGAATCCAAGGTATTCCACTATAAATGATTTCAAATGACAAACTGGCTCATGACCTAGGCCAGTCTTATTAGAATATGCTGAAGTAGTCAGACCTAGTTGATCTCATTATTAATTACCATTCTTTGTATGCAAAGAGATTTTATCAGACCTTGCCAAGCATAACATATGACATATAGCTATTTAGCTCTTGATTGTGGTCACTATTCCCCAAAGACCCTGTCTCCTTTTTTTTTTTTTTCCCCTCCTTTGAGTGAGCAACTTCACCAAGATAACAAAGTATCTCAAAAAACTGAAATATTTTTAAACAATGACAGTTAAGAAACTGTTTACCTGCCCTGAAAGGATAATAAAGTTACAATAATGTCTGCTCAATCCTGCATAAAGAACAGACTACAAATTTTCAAATATAACCTCCAAGCAACACAGTGTCTACCTTATTTATTTTTTAAACATAGAAGATTTTCCATGAATCATAACAGATTTTGATTCTGATTTAAGAATCATTAGAAAAATGATTCTTTCTGACAGTGATAAGTATTTATTTTATTATTAGGAATACCGTAAATTTGCTAGATACATGTTTAATTGATAGCGGTCACAGATCTACTGCAGGACAGAGCTTGCACCATGGGCCCGCTGACATGTAATCTCACAGTTAGAAACCTTTTTCCTGGAGGTATAAATTTTAAAGCTGTAGACTAGAAATCCTTTGGGAGAAGGTTCTTTCTGAGAGTCTAAAGTGCCCTGTGTGTTTACATGTGCTATAAGATTAGACAAAACAGCAGTTATTGAACTTCTCATTGTAGGAAAATAGGAGAAGTTACATGAAACAACTTCATTTGCCAAAGATTTACATTTTTAGAGGAAGTACAGTAAGTCACAGCTAGGTGCTAATTCCAGATGGTTATCTGGAATAAAAAAAAATAAAAAACAAGTAGCAACTCAAGCTTCTCTACAAGAGTGGCATAGAATAAAGCAATCTTAAAAGATAAGCTTAAGGTTATCTATATGACATAAAGGAGGTGACACATATCAAATAACTATAGATAAAATACTGTACCACCAGATTACACAACGACCATAGAAAACAAGGATTGTTCCTTAGTATTTCAGGATGTTTTTGTGATTTGTGATAGCTCCTGCTCTTTGCAAATAAGGATCACTGTTCCAGACAGAACACTTACCAATTTAAACACTTTTTATAGCATTTATATAGTGTATAATTTATATTTTTAAAATACACCTATATGTTTTGAGAGAAATGATAATTCAGAATGAGTATTTAAGAGTTTATGCACTGATACATTTCAGTGTTAAATGTGCTGAATACTCTTTTCAAGAAGCATATTTTGTTGATTTTCTAGTTTCTCTAGACTTCAGTTTAGGAGGTTTCATGAACATTAGGTTTGGGGGTCATTTTCTCTCTTGCCTTCTCCCTAGAAACAGTACAGATAACTGAAGTTGAGTGCCAGAGTGAAACTTCATGAAGTGCAAAACAGCTCTACACTTCAGCAAAGAGCAAGTCTCAAGTCATTTACAGAAATTACTGAAGCTCATTTTTGAATTCAGGGATAACTACAAGAAATTGCAGGCACTGAACACTTAAATACCTTTTTGCCATTACAAGATACCAGCTGGATACTCACGTAGCTCTTTGACACAGTCATTAACCAGCTGCTGTTCCTTTTCTTCATAGGTAATGGTTTCTGTCTTCAGATGGCAAGCCTTCAAGAAAATTATAGGTTTTCCAACTTACATTTATATTTGCATCTATACAAACATTAACATTATAAATTTTTTATTTCTGAAATTATTGTAACTGAGGAGTCTCCCCTCTCTGTATCTTTGCAATTTCTGTGCATCTGGCCATCCTTCCTGTCCATTTTTTCCCACCACAACCTGTTTCCCTAAATTGCATAGATCTTTCAAATGAAAGATGCTCGCACAGATGTCCACATGCACAAAATCTGCTCTCTCCTGTGTCTAATAAAAAAAAAAGTTGCAAAATACGTAATTTGGTAAGGAAACGTAAACCAGAATTTGCTTCAAAACTTCATAAAGCAAAAAAATCTTGACAAGTAAATGATGTTAGTCAAATCAACTATGGCAGTGAAAAGCTCTCCACAGAACAGCACTTCGCACCTTCCCCTGACTCATCCATTTAGACTGTAAGTTTTCTGGGCCAGAGACTGAGTCTCACCACAAGTTTAAGCAACATTGAGCATACTGGATTTCCACCTTCATTTGGATTTTCAGCCTGATTCCATAACACTAACCCTTGCACACAATGGTCTTTGTATTCAGGACTGCTTGCCAGTAAGTGACTCAGAAAACTTAGTGATTGGGTTTAAAGATTATTCAAGTGAATAGAAGTATAGATACACAAGCGCAGATAAACATACTTCTTCACATAACCCTATCATAAACATAAATAGTTCAAGGCTGTTCTTAGGAAAACAAAGGCAAGCAAATACTGGCTCAGTATGTTTGAGACTATTTCAAGGCAAGGAAGGTGATGATATATCACAGAATGACAGCAACCTCTTTTTAACCCCAATGCTACCTACTAGGGTGGACTGAATTCATTTCTGGTCTGTTAAGTTTCATAATCATATGCAGAGCTGACAGCATAACAGCAGTATGACACTCCCTCATCCTTGTGTCACAGCACTATCAAAAGGGATATACTTCTCTGGCTGAGTATGCTGGAGACAAAACAAGGGGGGGAAATACACTTTGTTCACACTGAAAAATTCCGGTCCCTGAATTGTAAGCACTAGATAACACACAAGAAGAGATGTAACAAATCAGAAAGAGCATCTTAACATTTCTGGGCAATACAAATCTTTCTTTATAGATTTTCAATTCTCTTCCCCATTACAATTATTAAAGTTTTTGACACTGGAAATACAGGTCTGAGAGAAAACAGATGGAGATAGAAGAAGAAAGAAAGGATACTATAGAGAACTGGAATTATAAACAGCAAAACTTTTTTCCCTTCTTCTTTATTCCACCATCTCATATTTCCAGGCCAGATCAACATTTTATTAAGAGAAGTGTTGTTGTAACATGCAATCTCAAGCTCATATTGGAAAAGGCTTACTTAAAAACAACAAAAAAAATTCTTTAAGAAAGACTCTTAACCAATTTCCTGTTTTACAAATTCCTTCTCCACGTCCAGAGAAGAAACAATTAGCATCTGCAGATTCCAATTCTTATAACCTTTGCCTTTTGTTCCATGACTTTTATAGCCATTTATTTTGTCTAAGCATTTGGTGCCTAATCTTGTAAAGGCACAAAGCCTGTGTTCATGTTTTGCACATCAGAGATACCAATTAAAATACGGAGACTAATCACGTACTCAAAACTAAGTAAGTATTTAAGGGATTTAAAGCTTTTAAAGTTTTAAGAAGCTTATAGACTCTTAATATTGAATACAAATGGACAAAAATGTTATGTCAGTTCAATGGAATTCCGGATAGAATACATGTTGACAAAAATACAATGTTAGCTCCATGGAATTCTCAAAAATATACATACATATAATAAACAATAAAATAAATTGCAGTCAGATTTACACCACAACAGGTCACACAAATCTGAGAGCCTCAGAGTTTCAAGAAATTTTGCTGGGTGCTCGCATGCATGCCTATATTCTTTCACTATCATAAAGGTATTGAGAAAGGAACATTAACAGACTCTGAAGATAATTAGGAGTATGGCAGCATTCTGAAGGAAACAGAGGGATGGGGAAGAGTGAAGGGAAAGTATTTATCTACAGGAATACAATACAGTCATTTCAAGAGAAGTCCAGAAGCTGTATTTTTTAAATCATCCTGATCTATCTCATATCTGTACCTTTGATCGGAGGGCTAGGTTCTCCTCTTCCAACTCCCTGAGTTTATCTTGCAAGATATCCAGCTGCAAGAGACTGTGTGACACATTGAAAGATTCATTGGAACGAAGCGGGGTGGAACAGCTGGAATCTGTTTCACTCTCCTCAGAAGCAATTGACACAACACGAAGCAGGTCATCCTTCTTTGACAGTTCATGCTGCAGCTGGTTAACCTATGACAAGAAAAAAAGATCAGCTTGTGATACATACTTAACCTATACAATATAGCAAATTACTTGTGCAGCCTCTAGACTCTGGGAACATCACAGGTCCAGTATAAACTGAGATTAAAAACAACCCACAAGTCACAACCAATTTATACATATTTGCACAGAAGATTTAGGTTCTATTTATTTTATATGTAGCTCTCAAAATCATAACTTTAACACTGTAACTGAGACTGAACAAGGTAACACAAGAATGGACAATTAACTTCAAAACAGTTTTCCAGCTTCTTTGACACGTCTTTACATTTTAACTTGCTAACATGTTTCTTCTGCACTATAGCTTTCTGGAAAAAAGAAAAATCCTAGACATCTGTTCCCCAAGTCCACACATGAAATGAACTGTGGCCAGACAAAAACATGAGAAAAGTAAGCAATTTAGCTACATTCCATTTTGCATATCCAAATTTGTGTGACCATATAAGTCTATTCTGGCTTTCAGCTGATTACGAGTATCTATTTATTATCTGCATACTGTTTTATATAAGCAACTGAATCCATTTCACTATAACCTAGAATATGTCTGTGTTATCCAGAGATAAAAATCTGGGATACTTTATAGGTTGTCAACTTCTTTTTTAAGCAAGAATAACCAAGAAAAGTTTACATAAAGTAAAAGACAGAGTGAGCATCTTGAGAAGAATTCTGTTTCTGTGTCATCTTTTTAATATATTTTTAATGTAAATATCCATTAAATCAAACTCATTCTCTGGTTGTTTCCTCACTTGTGAAGTTGTTTTGTAAAAGGTTTGGTCAGTTGTCAGTTCATCACTCACTTGGTCTAGAGTTTGTCCCAGCTGTTCTTCTAGTGCTTCATTCTGTTCTGTCAGAAGATGGTTTCGCTTAAGAAGGGCTTGTCCAATTCGAGCTGCCAGTTCCAGGTCCCGATCCCTCTGTTCACAAAATGAGAACAAATTTCTGGTTTTGATCAGATAAATTTTAAATTCAGAGCAACTTTAGATTTTCCTGGCTATTGCTCAATATATCATAACTTTGTGATCCCCATTTACTCTCAAATGGATTGCTTCAGCAATGCTGAACAATGCTGTTCAGCATTGTTCACAATGCTGTTCAATAGCATTGAACAATGGTTAATGTTTCATCATTTGGATCCAAAACACATCCATAACTGTGTTTCTTGATATAGTTCATTCTCTTCCACAGTCATTTGCAATAATAGGGAAGGTAAAAACCCATCAACTACCTAGGAAACAACTTAGTTTTTTGTGCCGAATACTGGAGAGGTATATGAGTTCCTTCATACCATTCCAAGAAGCTACATATACTTAGGCCTGTGGTCTTTGAAGCATCACCTTCTTCAGGACAAACTACTTGACTGAAACAGTGATGGAAGGGTAGAAGCTAAGAAGAAATATGAAAGCAGAAGAAAGTTGTTCCTTTCTTGTGCCTCACTACCTCCTTTGAAGCATCCTTAGCTTTGTTAAATTTTGTTTACGAGATAGCGCAGCCCATGGGCAGCTTTTCATTACCCCCACATATTTCACTACTTGATAAGCAACTCCTAAAGGTAACTGAACCAGAATTCCCAGTAACTGAATAAAATCTTTCCCCAAATACATGTCCTCAAATATACTATCAGAGCATTATAGAGATGAGCATACCTCTGCTAGCAAATGTTTGACCATGTCAGTATCACTGTAAGTTTTCGCTATTTGCTCCACATTATCTGTGCCAAGAACTGAGAAGAGAAAAAGAGAAAAAAAAAAACTTACTGAAGTAGCTTAAGTACAAGAATAATGTTGGGAAGGGAGAGAGCTAAAACTCAGAGGATATTCTTTATATAAGTACAAATACAGTAAATAGTTGAGGATACCAGTGGAGGCTATGAAAATGCATCTTAACTTCAGAAACATGAAACAATACTCATTTGGGAGACAGAGCCAATTAGGTCTTAAACATGTATAGCTTTCAGTAAGATTAGCTAAAAGCTGAGGTGCTCATGTATCCTTCAAATTTATGAAAGGGAGAAAATCTCCTAAGACCAACTTTTTGAATACAGTTAAACTACTGAATCATCCAGCTTGCTGAGGAGAGGGAAAGAGGGGTACTGCATATCTAAACAAATCATAGAAATCATAGACTGGTAAGGTTGGAAGGGACCTCTGGAGATCATCTAATCCAACCCTCAACATAGCTTCATCTGGGGATTGAACACACGACCTTGACATTAGCAGTACCATGCTCTAACCAACTGAGCTAAACCTGCTGTCTAAAACAAAGCTGAAAACATTCACAAACTTTACCCTCAGAACAAAATCCACTTTAGTGTACATGACAGCTATAAACAGGAAGTATGGAGACCCCAGCCACTGATCATGAAACCTTATTTATGGAGTGCTCGATCATCTTAGAAACAGCTAAAAATAAATGGGAAAACAGCCTGTATGTCTGCAATTCAGATGCAGTAGTAAATCCTATCTTATTGATAAAATGACTTAAAAGTTTGAAGAGTTGGTGAAACCACTAAAAAAATGAAAACAATCAAGACTTGAAAAGAATTTGAAAAACAGGTTTGAGTCAGGAAGAAACAAACAGCATGGAGAATTTATGGCAACTCTGGAAAAAGAATCAGTGCTAAAACAAAACATAGGCCCCTATTAGCTCTTGTCTTGAGAAATAAAATATTCTAGTAAAGAAGGAACCTTAATTACCTTGTGCAAATTTACGAGATTCAGCCAAGGAAAAGGGAAGATATTTGATAAGAGTTAGAATGACAGAAAATTAAAGCAGAGGAAAAAGAACCAAAGAGAGAAAAAACCTAAGGACACAGATGACTGATTTGCATGCATCTGCCACCACAAAAAATTGCAGCATATGTAAATGTACACTTAGTACTATTAAAACTTTCTTAGAACTTTGAAAGAGCCATTTAAATATGAAATACCCTTCAGGAGTGAAATTATACATTTTACTTGCAAGAGATGGGTGTTTGTGCCGGTGTAAGTTCAGTAGAACGTCATCATTTTTGCATTATGGAATCAGGATTATGGAAGCAAAGAAGGCAGCAATATAAATAGAACAAACGGAAATATCTGTTTCAGCTGAATTTCTAAGTTAACCAGTTTTGAAACTAATTCCATTAGTATCATATTGCAAGGTGAGACTGTAATAGGATTTTGTCTAACTTTGCTTCTGTAGAACTGTTTGATTGTTCTACCATGTTTAAACCTGCTTCATACTCTGAATAGAGATACTGGTATTGGTTCCGTTTTTTTTTTCCTTTTTCTTTTTTTTTTTTTTTTTTGTGTTGTTGTTCTCAGTGAGGGCTGCACATTTCACTCAGACAATGAAGCACTAACTTGAAGCGCATGCCATCTTTATTTATGTATGTTACATAAGCTGTGTGTGCTCTTTACTTAGGTAACTTCCACACATAACCTTGCAGAATATAACACTAAGGTTATGCTAGGAAAGAAAAATAAAAAAGTTGTATTTCAGTTTGAGCAGAAACTTATGCAGGCAAACAGAAAGAACAATATAGAAAAAGGAGGTATGCTCAGCTATTTCTCTAAAATAGTTTACAACAGAAAAATAAATCAAACTATCAAATAAAACACTCTTCCCTCAAGTAAATCAGTAGGAAAAAAAAATCCAAAGCATGCTATTTGGATATTTAGAAGCTTTGAATCTACAGCAATGCAATTTACTAATTATATTTCCAAGCAAGGAAAAAACAGAAAATCCCTTCACAATATTTTAGGTACCTATCTATCTGTGCAAGGCAAACACTTGAGAAGTCAGCTTTACTGTACTACTTTAAAATAGTTGCAAATATGTGTTGAAAGCAGACTCCAAACTCACTAATCTGAAAATTCACTGCATATATATAAAGAAGTGTCAACCCTTACAAGCAAAAGATTACAGCCAGATCTCCTGTGGTAAGAGTTCCCATCAGATGATTCCATTTATTCAGTGCTATGTCACCTTAGTGAACTAATTTATGCTAATTTCATACATAGTTACTCAGGCAGGTTTTTGATGTCTCCTTTCCTAAAAGCAAAAACAACAAAAAGGTTGTCCCAAAAATATTTGCTCTGATAAAAGAAATCAAAGAAGTAGCAGCTTTAAGACTTAGCTCCATACAACTTTTGTTATTTTCACACAGTACAGGATCACAATCACATTCAGTTTGTTATAATTCTCTGTCATGAACATATGCCTGTGCAATCTCTCCTCACTCACCTGGCCAAGTGAAGGCTGTAAAGAACTCTTCATTTTGGTTAATGCTCTCGTTATCCATCGCCATGTCCTTTTATTCACTTTTATAAAGGAGCTCTAATGATGGAGTTTTGTAACTCAGGGTTCTTTAACTATGCTACCACAGTTGAAGCAAAAGATATTCTTCTGCCTCGCTGAAAACATGGCCAGTGAGACTCAATTGTTCATTGGATAAATCTTCTAAGAGGCAGCAGCAGCCATAAAAAGAGGAGGAGCTCAAATGCAATAAGCTGGGTTTTCCCTTAGATGCTGTACAAGGTACACATTGACTCACATTATGAGCCTTGCATCCTATTTTGAAAAAAGTTATAACAATTTTTCCATAGATACACACATACACTCATCAGAAACAAACTCAGAGGTAAACGAACTTATGCTTCAACGGTGCGATTTTAATATATTGTCATATTCTCAATTACAATCATTAGTAAGAGAGATATAAACTTCATCTAACAAGGTGTACCAGTATAGCACTTACAGACTATAACTACATCCTGAATTGTAGTTCTATCTGTCTTCCTACGAATTACTAGGCTCAAAAGGGCTAATATGAAGACTGCTACAGTCAAACTCTTTGTCTAGACAATTTCTAGGAGAAATGTAAACCTTATTTATCCTGAATTTATTTGACTCAGCAGTTACAAGAGCATTCTTAAATGATGATATTAGTTGTCTGTTATACCTACCAGTGATCTTTTACAGTAGCATGAAGCACTTCACATCCCAGTTGTGTGGTTAAATTTTAATCTCACATATAGAAACATCTAGACTATCATAAAATGCAAAGTTCTAAGAATGACTCATTCTTAAGATTCACTTTTGCATGGAATTCTAACAGTCATTTTAAGAGGACATTTTTGAGAATGTCAAGAAAACATCTATGGCAACTGTTCAAAAACATCTCAAAAGCAGTTAAAAAGTATTTCTCACTGGATGAAAAAGCAAGGCACCACCTTCTGCAGTCCTTGGATAGCTAAGTAACAAATAAAAGACTTCGTCTTTTAAAACCCTGCCTCTCTTACCACAGTTTGGAAACGCAGGTTCACACTGCCAGGAGGGCCTTCTTTTAGAGAGCTATGTTCTTAATCACACTGGAAACAGCCTCAGCAGAGCTGCATTTTATGTAGACTTGCTTCCAGCACTGACAGATGCTGATCCCACCTCTTTAAAACTAAGCTTAGAGGCAAATACATACCTCACTGACTACACAATTGCTCCAAGGGAACTATAAAAGTGTTCACTCAATTCAAAACCATTTAGGCTGGCAATATTATTATCAGAAATAGACAGAGTAATAAACATTGACTAAGTGGCTTTTTAAATACTTCCCATGATTAAAAAGAATTCCAAGGCCACAAGCTCAATGGAGAATAAAGATCTCCTTAAATTGTGGGACATTGCATGCTTAGAAGGTAATATTTTGTTTACTCTTTTGCTATTTCCTGGGTGGAGCACCAAAAAAGAAAAAAAAACCCCACACACCTCTTTCAGTGGTGGAACATAAAAGGAATTCTCTGTAATGATTACAGAGGAGTAATAAGTCGTATCTAAACACCAGCTTCACTCTCCAAGTGGTTCTTCCCAATATACAGAGAAAAACAGGACTCTCCCATTTCTCTGAAAGTATTACAAAATGTTCTCCTCTTTTCACATGAAAATACAAGCAAATAAGTGTTCAGTTCTTTGTTAGCTTTCTATAACATTTGATTTTTAATATAGTCAAGGGGAAAATTTTTTTCGTATCATCTGAAGTTGGCATTTTCTTTCTAAAGACCAGCTAGCTTACTGTTTGTTTTAAGAATTGCTGTAATCATAACTAACTGATAGTGATAAGTTACTTTTTATTTTTAAAACTGGAAGGCAGTGATTAATGTTGATCTAGTACCAAGTTACTAGGCATTCACAAAATTTCCATCTCCAGAAGAAACCATTAACAGCATTTCAAAAGAAACATTGACACAAAACAAATGACAAACATCTACAGAACCAGCACAGCATCATTAACGTTCCTGAAAACAGAGCTGCTGCATACTCTGTACCTTTCATGTCACATCAGAGCCAGTACAATTATAGGTTTGTGCCTCTTTTTCCCTACCACAGGTTTCCATTCTTACCTCTGTGTCAAATCAAATGATCGTGCAGCCATGGGACATGCTAGGTCAGCTCTTAGAATTGCAGAGCTGAACTACAAGCACTTCCTCTGAACTCAGCTTATTGCTCCTTCTGTGCAGAATTTTGCAGATGTGAATGTTACATTTTAATATTAATCAGTTCATATTTACTTTTTTCTCCTCAGTAAGTGCAAAGAAATCCTTAGACCTAGAGATACTCACTCATGTAATGGAAGGTCTCCTCATCATGAATCGGAGAAGTAGTTTCAGGAAGATGACCATGGCAAGTAGGGGTCTGGATCCAGTCTTGATTCTCATACAGGTACAGAGAGTCTACTCGTAATTTGTACTCTGGCAACTGTTCTTCTAGCATGCTCACCAGCTCTACCTCAGGAAGATCTTCACTGGAGCAGACATCTCAAAGCAAGCAAATGCCATGTAACCAAAACTAAGTAAACTACTACTATTAAATATGCTACATACACACCATAGTAGTATAAATTCCATATGCTAATAAATATTTTAGTATCCTTCAGCAGATTTTTTTTTTTTGTACTGGACAAATTATCAGAATATTTGCTGAAACAATACTTGGTTGATACTGTAATATTTGCAAGTTCTTCATCCTCAACTGATTCCATAACTTCCTGGAATGGTAGTCTAGCCTCAGACTTCTTGAATATGATGTATTTAATAAGTTTCAACTTCTATCTTTTCCGACTTATTCTCAAAACTAAAAAAGCAGACCTACATTTTACCATCTATGGATTTTGTAAGGTTCCACTGGCTTTAGCACAGTTATAGTTCCCTTTTTTGAAGGAAAATCCTTTTTTTCCTCTGTTCTTCTGTTTCTCCTTTTGTTTGGTATCAAATATAAGTTTGAAAAACTAATCTTAAAGTAGCTACCAAAAAAAAAAAATCAACTGAATACTGCCTTGAAATTAGGCAGCTCAAATATAAATTCCATTCATCCATACTGAATCACACCTTATGTGAATATAGTACCCAAAATAGAAAAAAGGAAGCTGTGCGCTTCCTATTTTCCCTAATCTCTTCATGATTACTTGTGGGGGAGAAGGGGAGGGGAAGGTGAGAGAGAGAAAAAAAAATCAGATACAAGATGCTGAAATTCTCTAGAGAAACCTATCAAAGGTATACAATGATTATCTAACATTTCCACTGAAGATGAAAATTATCTTCAATATCTCTAAGTGGAAAAATATCAATGTTAACAATCAACACCGAGTATTTTACAAACAACATTTCATGATGGAAACTGAATTAACAAGCTAGTTAAGATGACTCACTGGTTTTGTTCATGTGCATTATCAGATAAGCAATATAAAGATATGAAATTGAAATCTGTCTTCAGGTAGAATGAAAAAATCTGTACAGGAGGAAAAAACATTAGATTTATCCAGGATTTATAATGGAATTATTTTTCCAACTTACCAGAGATGCTCTCCAGGCCTCCGTGATCGAAATTCATGAGTTCCTTCTTCACAATTCACTTCTTTGGAAACAGCATTCTGTAGTCAGACTGTGCACTGTCCCTTTTTTCGCTTTGGTAGAAAGATGGCTTTGGTTTAGAGTCATTGAGAGCCATCAGTCTACCTAGACACTAGCTAAACGGATGTCAACTCAATCCCATAGACTGCTGCATACTCAAGACCTTTTGCCATCTCTGAACATGCTTATTTTATCTGAGGTACAGATCAGCAGAACTATCTTTTGAATATTTCACATAAGCTTCATGAGATTCTCAGCTCAGCCATCACCTAGAAATAAAACAAACAGAATGGCAGTGTTTCACAGACGCCAGACTTTCAAGCCAGACAGGTCAGTTAATTGGACCTCATCTCTTTCAGTCTATTGAATTTCCCCCTGTACTATCATATTTATCTCAAAAAATTTAGACAAACATTTTAATCCTCAGTTAACAAACTATACACAGAATGTAGCATTAAAAATATGGCTTTTCCCTGCAGATGTAACAAATCTCAGCTTTACCATGAACTTTGTCACTTACTATTTACCTGTACCGTTATTTCTTCTCTATATAATATTTAGTGTATGACAGGTTCATTCTCTGACATGGGGCATTTACATTTTATGGTAGAAGGTAGCAGCTCCAACTACACAGAAATTTTCTTCAAGCTAGTAAAGTTATTTAAAATGACAGATTCTAAAGGTAGAATTTCAAAACTGATGTAATTAGCATTCTGATTGTTACAAAGAAATTTTGGGGCTGTTTTCTTTAATCTCTTCCCCTTTAAAAGTCTGATAATAAAGAACTGAATCTATCAGAAAAGTTACCGTGTGGACGATCACAGAATTTGTGGTTCTTCTTCAGCAGAGCCTCATTAAAAACAATGTAATAGTTTAAAACATAAATGAAGCTATAACATATAATTGAGATTATTTATCAGAACTATTTAAGAAAGTGAAAATTGTGCTGTTCTCTTGCCAAGGCTAATTGATCATCCTTCACATAATACACAGAGTTAGTCCTAAGTAACAGAAAAAAACCAAATGCAAGAAAACAAAGCCTCATTTTCACCCCTCCTATATTCAGTAAATATAAAATTCTCTTGAAACCTCAGAATAGTCCCAAATTTGCTCTTAACAGTTTCCCCAAAGTCTCCCACCACCAAGCACAGCAATTATAGGTCTGTCTTACTGTCATAGTAACTTCTCATTTGACAAGATCAAAGTGGACAGTGCAGGAACTTTTTAAAGCAAGCCTAGAGCTTTCTAATTCATCTACTTGTAGACTTTGGCAGGAGATCAAAAAAGATCTTTCTTCCATTAAGGTCAGCTCAGGCTTGCCAGCAGTATCTTCTTGCTTTGTCATTTCTTTCTTTTGATATGTGTTTTATTTACCAGTTTTAATTGTTAACTGTTAGACACTTACTAAAAATGTTAAAACTAAGATTTCAGAAACATTATTTGACTATTTAGCCATTTCTAACACTAAAGGTTATGATTTTTAATGAGACTATATTCAAATGGATTGCTGAAAAACACTAAATACACAGACACATATACAAAATCTAAAGCCACTCAACACTGCAGAAGAATGGACTTCATGGCCCCTGTCCAACATTTTCTATACCTCAATCTAGGACTTCACAAACTCGATATAGTCAAAGATTAGCTCGTCAGTGTTTTCATAGAGGTACTTTACCAAAAAATACAAAATAGTCTCCTTAGCCTGGACTGTACTATTACACTGTTATGATAACTGTGTTGACTATTCACCTTATTTCAGACTAAGCCTTTGATCTTTAATCATAGTAAAAAGATGCATTAAATTTAAAAAACAGTATGCTTTAAGCACTTATTTTCTTCAACTGTTTTACAGTATTTGGTATATTGTATTTTTTTTTTGTTGTGGATTTTTACATGGGACTTTGATTCTTAGTAATATAAGACTGCTTATTCAGTTTTTACACTGAGATTTTTCCTGCGTTCTGTATTTCTATCAATACTCCAGAAAACATCCTCAAAACCTCTGTCAGCAGTACTTCTCAAGATAAAGGACACTTTGGTTACTTCAAGTGAGTATTATCAAGCGTATATTTGACTTGGATGGATGAACAAAACATCTAGCTGCTGACTTTTTCCCTGTACCATTAAAAAAAAAAAAAAAAAGGAGAGAGAGACATTAATACAGAAACATGCATAAACTGAAAAAGCTTGATAGGTTTCATACCACCAGTTAGCCTGAAACAACTAAATATATATGGATTACATAATACACACTCCACTTAGGCCCTAAATTACAATCATAGCTTTAACCCAGGGCTTCTAACAATTCCTCCAGAGTGGCTTCAGTCACACAAATGGGAATTTTCCCAAATCCATAGGATCAGTTCACCTCTGTGCAAGGAGCATGGTTGCTCTCAGAGCAGAGAGAATCACACAATGGCTCACGTTGGAAGAGACCTCTGGAAATTATCTAGTTCAAACCTCTGCTTCAAAGCAGGGTCTGCTACAACAGGTTGCTCAGAGCTGTGTCCAGTTGGGTTTTGAAAAGTCTCAAAAGCATGGACACACTACAACCTCTCTGGGCAACCTGTTCCAGTGTTCAAGCACTTTCACAATAAAAGAAGTTATGTTTAAATAATATTTCTTGTACTTCAATTTTCTGCTCATTGCCTCTTGTCCTATCATCAGTCACAACAGAGAAGAGTCTGATTCCATTTTCTTTATACCCACCCATCAGACATTTATACACATGGATAAAATTCCCCTTCTCTTCCTGAAGAATCTTCTCTTCTCCAGGCTAAACAATCTCAGTTCTCTCAGCCTCTCCTCAAATGTTAGATGCTCCAACCCCTTGATCACCTCCAGCATGTCCACGTCCCTCAAGCACTGGGGAGCCCAGCACCAGATGCAGCACTGCAGATATATCTCACCAACGCTGATGGGAAAGATCACCTCCCTTGAGCTGCTCGCAAGGCTCTGCCTAATACAGCCCAGCAGGCTGTTGGCCTTCTTTAATGCAAGGGTGCATTGTTAGCCCATGTTCAGCTTGGTGTCCACCTGGATCCCCCAGGGGCCTTTACTGCAAAGCTGCTCTCCAGCCGGTCAATGGGGTTATTTTTCTCCAGGGAAGGACTTCGCATTTCTCTTGGAAGTTCCTGCTGATCCATTTTTCCAGCTCCCTCTGAAAGCCAATACAACCACCTGGTGTTATCAAATACTCTCCCTAGTTTTATATCATCTGCAAACTTGCTAATGGTGCTCTCCCTCCCACCACCCAAGTCATTAATGAAATGTTAAACAGTACTGGACCCAGAATCAAACCCTGGTGCACACCACTAAGGAGGCCTCTAGCTGGACTTCGTGCTGCTGATCACAACCCTCTGATCCCAGTAATGCAGTTAGATGGACAGTGAAACAGATTGAAAACTAACCTATCTAGCCTGTACTTTACTGGTTTGTATATGAGTATGTTATGGGTTACTGTGTTGAAAGACTCGCTAAAGTCAAGATAAACAACATATACTGCTCTCCCCTCCTCCACTGAGCCAGTCATCTCATCATAGAAGACTATAGGGCTTACAAAGTGTGATTTTTCTCGTTACAAATCTGTTGTGCTGATTACTTCTAGTCACCTCTTGCCCTTTTCATGCTTAAAAATGGTTTCAAGGATTATTTGCTCCATCATCCTTCCCAGGGATCAAGTTGAGGTTGACTGGCCTGTAGTTCCCCAAATCTTTTTTCCTGCATTTCTTCAAGACAGGAGTGACATTTGCTTTTTTTTCCAGTCCTCAGGAAACTCTCCTAGTCACCATGACCTTTCAAAGATGCCAATGACATTGGCCAACTCCCTCAGCACTCATGAGTGCACTCCATCAGATCGCATGGACTTGTATACATCCATTTTAAGTGTTCCCTAACCTTATCCTCCTCAACCGAGGGTGAGCCTTCATTGCTCCAGACAGTTCCCTGCAGTTCTCAGGGACCTGCTGAAGACAAGACCTATCAGTGAAGATCAAGGCAAATAAGGCATTAAGTATCTTTTCCACATCCTTTGTCACCAGGTCCCCTGTCTCATTCAGCAGCAGGCCCACATTTTTCCTAGTCTGACTCTCACTGTTGATGTACTTTTCAAAGCCCTTATTGTTGCCCTTCACATCTCTCAACAGATTCAGTTACAGCTGGGCTTTGGCTTTCTTAATGCTATTCCTGCATGTGTGGACAGTGTCTCTGTATTCCTCCCGGGTCATCTGACCCTGCTGCCACCTCCTGTGTTATATTTAGTTTTGTCAAGAGCTTCTTGTTCACTTATGCAGGCCTCCTGCTACTCTTTGCTCGACCTCCTGCTCATCACGATGAGCCATTCTTGAGCTTGGAGGAGATGAACCTTGAAAATTAACCAGCTCTCCTGGTCCTTTCTCATCTCTAGGGCCCTATCTCATAGGATTCCTTCAGGCAGATCCCTTAGTAGGCAAAAGTCTGCTCTACTGCAGTCAAATGTTGTGATCCTGCTATTTTGCCTTGTTCCTTCCATTTAGGATCCTGAATGCCACCATCTCATGATTGGCTGCCTCTAATCTTCACACTTCCAAACAGTTCTTCCTTGTCTGTAAGGATGAAATCCAACAAAGCACCTCCCTCAATCAACATTCTCTTGGACAGGAGAAATTCTAGCCCAATCATTGCAAAATGCTCACAAGATTCAGGATTAATTAACAAACTATTGGAATAGTTTGATTTTTTTCTTTCAAGTTACCAGATTCTCTGTGGGCAATTTTCAGTAAACACACTTTTAGAACAATGTTTTGACCATCATTTTAAATATAAACCACCACTAGAATTGAAATTAGCTCTATATTTCATATTTTCTCCAGAGGTCCCTTTCCAACCTTACTGATTCTATGATTTTTCAAGAAGCACTAACAATTTAACTTTGGTGACATTTTTATCATGCTAAAATAGTGACATACAAAAGATTAGTTATTCTAGTTTGTCAGGTCTTTTTCATTCTTATTCTGTCAGGAGAACTGGGGAAGAAACAGTATAAGCTTGTTGAAACGTGTACTTCTTTGCTAAATTGTCATTGGTGTTATAAGAAGAAATCACTCAAGACAGACATTCAGATTCATAAGAAATGCTTCAGGTCCCCACGTTCTTCAACCTTTATTTCTGAATTAAACAAGTGCTTAAAAAGTAAAAGCCTCAGAGTTGTTCTTCCTCTGTTTATGATGCAAGCCAGGTTTGACAAGAAAAACTTCCTCACGAGACACAATATTTTTCTTCTCTCTGTTTTCCATTAGACATGGCGAAGTTTTATCTCCTACCATCCAAATCCTTTTGAGGGATTTTAATATGATATTAAAAATTAACGAAAGAAAAAAAAAGACTAAAGTATGTAGTAAACAGTTAATTAGGTAACAAATAATAGTAACAGGAAGAAGCCTGCAAAATATATGAAGCTTATCAAATAAACATGCACAAAAATGCAAAAATTAGAGTTTCCTTTGGTTAGTTGAGCTTTGATCCAGAGATTGTTCCACTGTCGCATGAACTAAGGTTACAGTCTCTATCCTTGGTCATAGTCAAATGCTGCCAATTAAACAAACTCAAATCACTTCAAAGGAGAAAAGATTAGATAGTTACAAGACAACTCAGTATCACAGCACTTGTGCCTACAGCTAGAGCCTGAAGCTGGTAACAGATCTGTTTATGAAGGCAATCCTGCCTCAGGGATGGGATATGCCAGCATCTGCATGCTTCTTCCCCCCCCCCTCCCCCCCACATTAATCACACAGAACACATGTAATATATACAGCGCAGTTACATAAAGTATTAAAAGCACCACAAACAGCTGGATGGCATCCCAGAAAATAATCACCTAAGGACAGATGAAATAATTTCTAAGCAAAACTCTTAATGGAGTACAAGAACTACAATTCTTCAACAAACAACTTAATCCTACATTCCTTTTTCATGGATATCTCATGAAAGCCTAGTATACATTTAACATGGAAAGCTGTGGTCTCTAGATCTGATAAAGTAAATGCATTGGCTTGTGCCACTTACAGGTAACAGCTCTGCTATGTAAGTGGCAAAGCAGTGAGCTTTTGAGAAAAACTTTCAGAGTCAAGGACTTGCATTGCCGTTCTTTATTACTAACTTCAGCCTGTAAACTTGAATAAGTGCTCTCTGGACTAAAAGATTATATTTCTTAATTCATAAGTATTCTTTAGAAGTTAGCTCTGATAAGTACTTCAGAGACATGCAACTGAAGGAATTTGCAACATGTAACTTTTTCTTGCTCCTTTGTTTTCTCACGAAACTCAAACCTTTGTCCAATTTTACAGGTGCTATCCAATGGAAGGCAGAATTTTTTTCTTAATCTGGCACTTCTCCAGCTCTCTAGAAAGGCAGTGAGAAGTCCCAGGAATTTATTTATAAATTTTGCTACAAGTTTTATTAAACTTAAGAGAACGTCTTTGACTAAATTTATTGCATGCATACAAAAGTTATAGCAGATTCACAGTTACACAGTCATTCTCAGAAGAGGTTTAAAATGAAAGTCAGGAAGTTCTATCCACTAATACAGCATACTTATATTTTCAAAAATCTTTCAGTGGAAGCTTTTCCAACAGACTCATCAGAGACTTTCTCATAGGATATGTGGAAAAGTTTTTAAACAGTTTATTGAAAGTTAAGAAACGGGGGAAAAAAGTGCTTTCATAGCAGAGAGATGTTTTCAGTGAGGTTTCTTCTCAACTTATCTCATATCACATATTTGTAAGTAACGTGAAAAAGAAAAGAAAAGCAAGGTTTAAGAGTTTATAGATGATGCAAAATTTCTCAGGTTAATCAAACAAAAAGCTAACTGCAAAGAATTGAAGGACCTTTCTAACACTTTTTTGACCAAATAAGAAAGTAAAAGAAGAAATACATATTTGGGAAAATATTTCCCAATCAAGTTAGTTGAAAGCAATCAAGAAACCACTACCCAAGTTACTTACTGTTGGAAAAGAAAGCAAAGGGAAGAATCAACCTCTACTTATATCATTTTTTAGTCTTTTCCACAAGTATTTCTTCTTATTTCTTGTCACTTAGGGGAAATGGAGCTTTGCCCTTACATGGTATATTTGATTTCTGAAGTTGCACATCTGTCAGCACTATGCAAGCCAAGTTCACTTCAGGGGGAGTGCAACATTTCTAATCAGATTTATAATCAGCTTGAACACTCAAGCTTTTATGGATATATTTATTTAAGGGAGTTAAAACTTGAAACAGATTTTACCTGAGAATTACAGTATACCATTATTTCTGCATTTAAGTGACATGTAACAAAAGACAGAAATCACCAAGACAGATGCAGTTAAAATACCTGAATTTTCAGGTGCATGTGTGTGCACATATATGTAGTGGTCACAGTTCTGAACATGCAAATGGCTTATTGATTATCTGTGCTTAGATTAACTTTCTGAAATTGAGCAACCAACAGCAATGTTCATAAGGTTGAAAATTCCTGTTCTACTTGATGAAATCTAGAATTCTTGAATACTTATACTAAACATCAATATTTCACTAAAGCAATGTAAGAATAATGACACTCCATATTCTGTAAGAACAGAAGCAACTGGTGTTTTTACACAAAGATTAGATTAACTTTATTTTGAAATCCATACAAGTAAAACAAACTGAAGAGGAAAAACAATTGGGTCATTTCTATCTCCAGTTTCTGCTCTATACAGTTAAGTTAATATCCATATGGCACAAGACACAGCTCAAATACCTGCGCAAGTGGTTTATGTGAAACAAAGCAGAATTAACAATTCATGTGCCACAAGCAGGATGCAGGTACGTGCTGATGAAAAATTAACAGAATTCATAATTGCACACATCTGAGATTAAGCAACCTAAAAGTCATTTGAAAGCATACAGTCTCATTGTACCATTTTCCTCAGCATTTCCTAGTTACGCTCTCATATTTGCATGTATTCATATTGGGTATTTATAACCACTTTGCCCTGTGTTTCAAAGCATCATGGGAGAAATTTGAGATAATAGAGCAATACATTTCACAAAAACTGTTTCATAGAAAGTATTTCCACTTTATAACTACATGACATTGGTCGATATTATTTAAAAGTCACTATTTGATTTTGTAATTAGTTTAATTATCTGACAAAATATTTCCTCTGTATTTTTTTTTAACCAAAAACTCAGTAGTCTATATAGGAACTAAATAATGTTAATTAAAAAAAAAACACTATTTTACATAACTGTAGAAATTTACTATCATGTAAACATAGAAACTTTTAGTTTCTATAGATCCACATAGCCACGAAGGTTTTAATTTGATAATAAAAGGTAGTCACTGTAAAGTGAGATAAATTCAGCAGGAGTTTCTTCACAAAAACTCTCGAGTCTTTTCCATTTGTTACTAATTTATTAAAACTCAAATGTAATTTCCTTTCAAATTCGATTTAATATCTCTTCTAAATAGTTGAAAGCAGAACTACTATCTGTTGTGAGTCAACAGCAGTTTAGCCAGAGGGAAAAATAATAATAATAAAACCCTCAATCATTTGGATCAAAGCTTTCTAGAGTACCAGGCCAATATCAAGCTACTGAACTGAAAGGGCAACCTCGTTAGCAGAGTCCTTGAGAAGCTTGCTAGATGTCAGCATTAGCTTTTATGGTGTTTGCACATCTACAATGCTTCTCATAGCTTTATTCCTATATGCCATGGGGCAGCATTTCTAGAAATTACACCAGATATCACACAGTGCAGTACCACCCTGAAGATGACTCCATGTCCCTTTTACTCTGCAACACTGCAGCTATAAAACTGTTCCCAAATGCAGTTCCCTGCTGTAAGCTACAACTATAATACATCTAGATAAAACCCACAAGATTTACCACATAGCTTTAAAATACATTATCTGGCTATACAAAGATCATTCAGCAATTCAAATGAAGCTGTTAAATCAGGCAAAAAGACACTCACAGCTAAAAGCATAGACTTTCTCGGGTATTATTTTATTCCTAATTTAGAATCGATAGTCTTCTTTCTGGAAGCACGTGACACAAAATACATATGTATATAAAAATTAAACACCTTTCCATATTCAAACTGCCTTCTCCAAAAACTGTCACATAATTTAGGCGCACTACTTGCACCATCAAATGAAAAGGATTAAAATATTAAATTTGTAACACGCTTGCCTGCACTGAAACATCGAATTCAAACTAGCTCAATTTTTTTAAAAACAGAAACTGACTTTGGGATAAAAATTTTGTGATTAAAAACAGAACACAAGAATAATTTTTAAATTATTTGGAATACAGAAACTAAATGAAAGCCATAACTAAAACATGCTCTTTTTTTCCACACAGGTTTTCAACTTTAATAATGTAAGTTGTTAACTAGGGAAATAATAGGTAAAGGACAGAAAAAGCATTTATAAATTGATTATAACTTTTTATGTTGTCTGTACAAGCAGACAAGGCTGCCTAGAAAGCAAAATTACATTAGAAATGTTTACTTAATATTTTATACGTGAATAGAATGTAAAATACAACTCAGAGCTATTGAAAAACAGAAATTTTACATTAACTTATTTTAATTGATCTATGTGTTTTTTCCTAAGTTTTCTTCAATTAAAATTCTAATTTGCCAACTGGATACTCAAAAGAGCTAGTGGTATCAGAGACATTGAAGAAAACATTTCCTTTTCAGTATAGCTTATTGTCAGAATTAGTTAAACTTGCATTTATGCAGAGACTAGCCTTTTTTTTTAAGGAATAATAAAAAAGAAGAAAATCAAAATTAAAACTACTTGTATATCATATAAACATAGCTCCATCACACTGTCATTTTCTGGCTAGTAACTAAAGGACAGAAACGTTAAGCATCACGCTTTTTCTAGTATCATGTGCCCTTCCGGGAATTTCAGTCATAAAAACTTCTCTAGCAGATACAAAGTAGCCTCTGGCTGTGCTACTACTTTTCCATGTGAGCAAGGTACCCTAAATGTTTACTTGACAAAGTTTCCTTTGATTAAATATTTTAAATTTTGAATAAAAGGAACTTCTTTGCATATTTTGGAATCTTTATCATACAAACACACAAAACTCGTAATAGAGGGGATCAATTTAGTCAGCATACATGAACTCTATATCAAAATGTTAGTTTTAAAGTTAGCTGTAAAACCCATGCTATCCCTTTATAAAGAAGGGAGTAAAGCTTTCAGTTTCATGTTGGACCATTAACAGGAAAAATAGAGACATTAGTGATGAAATAAAAGACAACGGCACCTTTATGTTCGTCCTTACTTTGTTGTACAAAAAGATGGCCTTAAAACAACTTATTTTCTCCCCATTCCTGCTTTCAAAGTCTCGTGTTCCTTTTTTAACCATGGAACAATAAGGACTGTCAAGGACTAGTGCCCTAAGCTCTGTTACCAATAGCAGAACAGAAAAGCCCTATTATAGTGCACAAACAGGAATGGCTGTCTTATAACTTAAAAATTTCACGTTATTTTTAAAGCTACAAAGCTTCAATTCCACAAATTAAAACTCTTGCTTTAATTGTTTGAAAAAATCAGTTAATTGTTTTGTTTCCCAAGCCTTTTAACAGTTACAATTATGTATTTACTAAAATAAACCAGACGGATTTATAAGACCTAGTCACAAGACTGTGGTCAGCAATCTATCTAGATAAAAGTAAGTCATCTCTTTTGTAACCATCTCTGTGAAAAAACTATTTTGTATCTTCCTGGAAAACTATGCATTGAATCATTGGTCTGTTCTTCCCGCAAAGACAGTCTTTCTACCATGTTATACTCATCCCACCAAGTCTCTGTTATATTAGAGGCAAACCACCATCAGAAAAATCTGTGGTACTCACACACTGTACTCCTTAAGACAGTGTAGAAGAGTGAGGAAACAGAATTTAAATGCCTGACAAGCATTATTTATTAATTTTCACACACTATTTACTAGCATTTCCCTTCTCTTCCCTCAGTTCCTCCAAAACAGTTCTCTTTCAGACAGATGAGTTGATGTTTGCTCTACCAGTATCTGTACCTGTACAGTCTGCACATGTAATTGGACAATATTAGACATGGAAGGTAACTGGAAGGGATGCAAAACAACAAACAGGTTGTCCTTTAGACTGGAACTAATGAGACCTGGATTTTCACAGATTTGTTCTACTTTCCTCAATCCTCCTTTCTTCATCACAATAAACCTCATTCTAGGTCTGCTACAATTTGTGGTATAACTGTAGGTATGGGACAAGAAAGGAAAGATCCTTTGCATGTAAGGATGTCAATATCTACTCTTAGTCTTGTTCAAACCTCACCACAGCCTGGCGTATGCACAAACTACAAATGAACTCTTTCAAAAATACATTTTCCACTAACCTTTTTTTTAAAAAAAGTACAAGATAACAAGAGATTAACTTCAATGCTTTCTATATAGTATTGTTAGCCAATAAGCATAAGTAACCAAAAGATAATTACGTAGTGCCACCACTAGTGAGCGGTTATCATTGCAGAAGAGTTCCAAGCCATCTGCCTCTTTCTACTCAGAAATACGCCTCTTGGTCTCAAAGAAAGACTGCAGGGCAATATACTCAATTTTAGGTTAACCTTCAGATACTTTTCACGCAACAGAACACCTAAATTCTTTACAGTATATTAAGTATTTGTATCACACTGTCACAGTCAGTCAACAACTGTGAAGCACTTTTTCACTAGTATGGTTAACAGGAAAAGCTATTTACTAGCAGATACTCTTACTAGAGTTTAAATAGAAGATTAAAACGCACTTATAATTAAGAAGTTGATGAGGCCAAAGTCTCCTGCCCTCAGACCCGCGAGTGAGCGGCACCACAGCTTCCACGGAGCTCTGCTTTCTAAAAGCAAAAACCGCAACCCGCAGGCGGAGCCCGCTCGCAGAGCGGCACCCCTAACGCACGGCAAAGCTCGAGAGGCCGCTCAAGGGCACGACACCACCGCGCTGCTGCAGCAAGAGCCTAGCGAACCGCGCGAGCCCGCGGCGCCCCCGCGGGCAACGGCCCCCGCGGCCGGGGCGACGCGGCCCTGCTGGGGCGGCGAGGAGGGGGCTCGCTGTGGCCACGGAGGCACCTCGGCCCGGCGCCGGCCCCTCTTACCCGCTCCGCGCTTGCCCGGCTCACGAGAGCGGCGGCGGCCGCCGCAGCGCCGCGGGAAGGCCCGCCGACTTCCGCCCGCTTCCCGCCGCCGCGGGCCGCGGCTCCCGGCGAGCCGTGCGGCGGGGCGGCGCCGCGGCCGCCGTGAACTACAAGCGCCAGGGTGCAGCGGGGCCGGGGCTGCGGGCGGGGCTCACGGCCCAGCTGCGCGGCGGCGCCCGCGCCTCGGCGGCGCCGGCCCCTGGCCTCGGGCGGCGGGTAGGAGCGGGCGGCGGCGGCGGCAGCCGGGCGGATCGGGCGGGAGGAGCGGCGCCGCCGCTGCGCGCAGGCACGCCGAGCTCGGGGCCGCGGCGGGCCGCCGCGCAGCCCGGGGCCGGGGCGCAGCGGCGTGCGAGCGGCAGGGAGCTGCGCCCTGCGGGGCTCCCCAGGAGCTGCTTTTCGTGTACCGTGCTGTCGCCATTTAAAAATCGAGGTCTGTCATCAAGAACCGTTTCAGTCACTCAAAACGTGAAAGTAACTCTGTGAGCTACGGCCCAGCGTTAACAAAACTAGATTAAGGCACAGTCAGGGTACCTGGGCTTTGGTCCTCTGCAGTCCCTGACGTTCACAGGTGGCTTTGTCGGTCCATCAATTAACTTCTTTCCTCCTTGCATCACACGCAGTGTCTGAAGCTTTGGCCAACTTGAAATGAATGTATCAGATCAGCTGTGCATCATTACCACAGTCTGCAGTATACAGGAAGGCTGTGATATAAAAAGAAAAATCTGGAAATGGGGAACAGGTTTCCATGGTGACATGATCCAAACCACAAGAGAAATTAGAGGCAAAGTTAAACTATAAAACAAAACAAACAAACAAAAACATCATCTTAATAATGTTACCTGAACAAATATGGATCATGGACATCTGTGTTCACTGACTGTAACCTTTCATAGCTTTGAACTAGTTCTCCAATAACTTCAGTTCAGTGTATGCTAGTTACTAGGACTTTTATTCAGCTTAGCTTTTGTAGTTTCATATTCCAAGCAACAGAGTAACTTATCTCAAATAATGGAGTGAGATGTTTTCTTTCCAGCTCAGCAGAGGATGCTCTAGCAGTGACTGTGCTGGACCATGTCTTGGAACATCGGCATCGTCTCTGACTCCGCCACAGACTTCCTTTGTGAAAGTGGGTAAGTCAAGCCCAAATCTTCTGAAGAATTTAGGCAGCAAAATACCTGCTACGGGTCTTCTTTTAGCTTTCTTCTCATCTAATAAATTGGAGTTACAACATTTCCTTACTTCAAATAGCTGTTGAAGGTAAAGAGGATAAGAGATGCCCATCAGATATTCTAGCAGAGGACAGGTGGTGGGAGCTTGTTAGATTTTGAAGAGTGTTGCCAGGATTAAATAGCATCCAAAGCTTAAATGGTGTGTATAATCAAGTTTAGTGCCTTGATAATCAAAATAATCAGTTATTCATATAGTACTTCACCTTTTAAAATTAACTTTCAAGCAATAATTACTTATTAAAAAGGAACTACCTCCTGTAGCTGACTGTCAGCCACCAAAGATTCTTCATGACAGAGGACAGAAGATGCATACTTGCAGATCAGTAAGTAGCTAAAGGAAATTAGCTACTCCCACTCTACACTTCTGAGGCTCTAATACGTTTATCAGACATAGTCATCTTCCTCCCTCATCATCTCCTAAACTTTCAGTGTTAGAAAACAAATCTGCTGGAAGACTTGGAGTGGCTAGATGGATATGCAAGGGAGTTGGGATTGAATGCTGATTCTATAACCTAAGTAATGCGAAAAATGATCTGAGCTGCGTCTTTTCCTTTTTCACTCATGTTCTTTACAGTAGTACTTTTCTCTCTTGCTTGTGAAATACACAGTGCAATTGCTTCTGGCTTGCTTTTTTCATGAGCTAGTTCAGCTGTGACAGCTGAGCTGAAATCTAACTAGCACAGTTGTACTGCTTTAAAACAACAGCTGATTTTTCTTTCCTGCAAACTGCTAGCAATCCATGAATCCATTCTTTTATATTTTATGCAATTATGCAGTTGACTTGCAATTCATTTTTTTGGGAATGTTAATAAGACATCCAAAATCATTAAACAAAAATAAAAACATTATTTGGAATGTACTTTGCATATTTTCAGTAACAGTTTGAAATCCATGTGCTGCCTTAAGACTCAGTACAACTAAGTAAATATTCTCATTTTTGTAGAAGTTCTTTGGAGTTTCTTGCATGTGATGTAAACTTTTGTAACAGGTATTTTGATAACTGAGAGAAATGTCTCACAATTTTGATTAAAAAGAGATAGACTTTTATGCTTAGGATTTGTTAGTGCTGGGTCACACATCGATGTACAGTCTTACAATGATACTTTAATTTTTCCAGGATAAATGGATGTATATGACTTTTCATCTGATCTAAAGCGGTTCCATGTCTTGTTTGGTAAGTTTGTATTTAAAAAGCACTAACAGTTACACCTTGTTATCCAGTCATATCTTTATGTGAAAAAGTTCTAGTGACATGTTTTGCTATGTAGTTGAAACACTCGAGAGGATTGCCACGGTGATAAAATGCTTAAATTTCATAACAACTTTTGGTTATGGAGAATATTTAGTGTTTCTTCTATGTCTAAGCTCTTACCTGACTTTCTGAACTACTGCTCATAGCAGAGGGAGTTACTTCTGATGTTTTCCCATTATCACATTTAATAAATTACAGCAAGTCCACTAACATTCACTTGTTTGTGTTTTCAAGGATTGTTCCTGTATTCTACGTACACGAGTTGAATCAATCAGACTGGAAAAGCAATCTCAGAGCAGCATCCATGAATATCTGGTAAGAAGAAAATAAAAATGTTAACTGGTGAAGTTATACATGTTAAAAATACTACATACCCAAAACAATCTCATTAAGTCAGATACTTTTTCAAATATTAACTTAGAAAAGTAACTAGAGTACTTTGGAGCTTCCACTTTGGAAGAAGAATACAAGTTACTAAACTAAAGTGGCTCATGTAACTAAATCTCAGGGTAGTAGTAAAAGCACCAGCTTGAGTGTTCAGACTTCAGCACTTGATCTTAGCATTTTCATTAATGCTATGTCTCTGTTAAATGTGCAAATGTACATAGTAATTTTGAGAACTGCTTCCCCCCTGCCTTTTAGGCTGATTCTGATCAAGCCTGGATTCCCCCATCTACAGGAAAGAATGAAATGATATTTTGCTCTTCCAATGTCTCTCACTATGAACTCCAGGTGGAAATAGGTAAACTAGTTGTACCATAAAATACTTGTTGTTTTTGCAGATGCATTCTCTTGGGTTACTGCTTGCTTCAGTGAATACTTACTAGGGTTAGAAAATGCATAACCTGATAGAACCATTTTGGGGTCTCACTAGTTGAAAAAAGTGCCAAACATCTCTCATATTTTTAAAATAAGTGATAACAGAAACAATATCATCCATTATCTGAATTTTTCTCTTGAGGCGTATATATGCATGTCAGTTTTCTACATCTGTGGTTATATGGGCAGTAGGTACAGCATCAGGAAAACTGTCTTGTCACTTGGCTACCTGAGATGATTGTCATAAAGATAGCTGCTCGCAATCTTGCTGTGCATGCATCGGTTTATGTGAAAGCGCATGCTAGAAGTGTTCTTCAATTAGATATGGAAGATACGTAATTGATGCTGAAAATGTTTAAATTCTTCTGGTTGTTCTAAAAAATATCAGAGCCGCATTTTAACTAGTTTGCTGGATGAATTTTGCTGCAGCTATTTAAGTAAGTTCTTGACATGCTTAATGAAAGAGTCATGCTGCTAAATCAGAATTTTTAAATGATCTTTAAATATGAAGCAAATTATGGGGTGGATTATTATGCTCTTCTGATGCTAACAAAGGTAGCCAATTCTGGTTTCAGGAAGGAGATTCAACAACTTAACTTCAGTCTACCTTGCACGACATACACCTACAGGGATGCAAGTTGCTGTAAGAATCACGGACCTAGAAAGTTGCTCTGAAGAGCATTTGAAAGCTTTGCAGGTAAAGCAGCAGCACTGCTGCATCAGTGAATGAATACGTACAATGGACTAATGAATATATGCAAGGTTACAAAACAGAGATAGCCCTCCTATTTGAAGTTTTTCCTTCAAAAGAGTAGAAGGCATGTGTAAATTTGAAACAGAACTACTTTCTGAAGAAAACAGTTAACAAGTATTTTGGAAAGGCTTCTGTAATTGTACAAGTGTTTTACTTTAGAACACGATTTGTATTCTGCATTCACATCAAAACTTCAAACTATGTTTATTTCAGACAAATGCAGTTACAGGCAAGTTATTTCCATTTCTGTTGCAGGCTGTGCATATCAGCTGCAATATAGCATAACTATAGACAGGGAACAAATCTTTCCACTGATTTTTGATTTTAATTAATCTCTTAACAAAAGTTGTCTTCTGGTTAACATATCCACTTTTATTTAATTCCTTAGAATGAGGTGGTTTTATCCCACTTTTTCCAGCATCCCAACATAATGACGCTTTGGACAGTATTTACAGCTGGTAGTTGGCTTTGGGTCATCTCTCCATTCATGGCGTATGGTAAGAACTGTTAAGAGCTGTGTTCAAATAAGAGAAAGAACTGATCCAATTCGGACCACATAGTCCATAAGAGATTTTTCTTCAAGCGTCTTCTGTTTTGTAGAAAAAAAAAACTTTCCCAAACCAGAAGTCTTCCGTACATGTTTTTCCTCCCCAGTGAAGTTTGGCATTCAAAACACCTTAACTTGCATTTCACATCCTGACATCCACTGCCTGAGGAATGTTACTTGGGGAGTGCATTTGACTTGATATAATTTTGAATTTGTCAACAGAAAATTTGTCTGGATTGAATATGGGTTCAATTATAAGAAACATGACTTGAATGTGGTCTTTGCCTGGTGCAAGTTGCTTCCATATAAGCATTCTTGATGTACCATAGTCAATATAAAAGTGAGGATACAGTTCTTCATAAATGTATGTAATGAAGACTTGTTATGCTTAGCTAGGTTTTCTTCTCTTCCAGGTTCTGCTAGACACCTACTGAAAACTTACTTCCCTGAAGGAATGAGTGAAGCTTTGATAGGGAACATTCTGTTTGGTGCAATCAGAGGATTAAATTACATGCACCAAAATGGCTACATTCACAGGTAGGAGAAGGTCAATAGCATAGGTAAAAACCAGATTACAGCAAGTAGTTTACTAAGAGCTCAGTTTCCCTTCAAAACCCATTTTCAGCTTTTCTTAAGTGTTGTCTCTTTTCCTCCTTTTATATGCTTTTTCATATTAGATAGTACGGAACCATTTTTTTTTTTAATAACAGAGCAGAACTTACTTTGTAGAATCTTAACAAGAATGGATCCAAACATTATTTAAACCCTTTTTTTAAACACCAGTCGTATTTAAATCAGTGTGTACATCTGTCCGGTTCTGTCTCTTTGCAGCTGAAGAGAATTAGTTGTAGAAAGTGCTTTCTTTACACCCTTTGCAGAGAAGGAAAGTCCTTCTCCAGTATCTGGCAACCACTTCTCCCCTTACTTGAGGTTGTATTAAAAAGATAACTCATACTGAATGAAGAACTTCTGTGATAATAAACTGATAAACAGAACTGTATTTTAACATCTTAGTATTTTATGAATTAATTAAATATGAAAGCTAGTACTGTTTTTGAGTGTTTCATATAACTAAAATTTACCACTTTGTGTTACAGGAATATTAAAGCTAGCCACATTCTGATTTCAGGGGATGGTCTGGTGTCTCTCTCAGGCTTAAGCAACCTCTACAGCTTAGTTAATAATGGACAAAAGTCAAAGGTGGTATATGATTTCCCCCAATTTAGTACATCTGTGCTTCCTTGGCTGAGTCCTGAACTACTGAGACAGGTCAGTATAAATTGCACTTCAGTTTTGCTATCCAAAGTTACTGAAATATTAACTTTTGGCTTAAGTTTGCTTGTAAAAGGGCAATTGTGACTGCTGCTCCACAACTTTTAAATTAGACAAAGATGTACTAAAGTTATTAAAATTCTCCTCTAGAGAAGAGGTTTTTAAGCTGTTGGTGAGATACTGCTGTTCTACCTTCTTTTTCTGAAAACTACTGCAGATCCTAAAATTTGTCTTCAATACAATTATTGGCTCAGGTTTCACAATTCATTAATTATTTGAATCCTGTGTAGACTATGGGATATTAGAATCTTGTCTTGATACAGGTGTTTGTATTTTTGTATGTACTGATAAATAGCTTCAGTGATTTAGGCTGATTCTCTTTCTCCCATAGGATTTGTCTGGATATAATGTGAAGTCTGATATTTACAGTGTGGGGATTACAGCATGTGAATTAGCCAACGGACACGTTCCATTTCAAGATATGCCTCGCACTCAGGTTTGATACTAAATTCTATTTCTACTTCAATACACTCAGAATTTTTTTTCTTTTACTCAGAGAAATCAATGCTATTACTATTGAAACAGTAGTTGCTCTTTGTTATTTCAAATGTGTGTGCTTCTTCCTGGACTAAACTCCAGGAATGGAAAGAATATTTAACAGCTTAGCCTGAATAGGTCTGAATAGCTGTTGGACTTCGTTATACTGCCATTCTTTTCTATTAGATGCTGCTGCAAAAGCTGAAAGGTCCCACTCCTTGGGATATAAATACCTTCCCCCGTGGGGAATCCAGAATGAAGAATTCCCGATCAGGTGTTGATTCTGGAATTGGTGAGAGCATGACACGTACAATGACTAGTGAAGGACTGCAAATTCCCTTTTCCAAAACGTTTTCTCCTGCTTTCTACAATTTGATAGAGCTTTGCTTGCAACAGGACCCTGAGAAAAGGTAACCTCCTGGTGAAAGCTCGTTTTCTGTAACTTCAACATAACTCTAAGTAAAGTTCACAATTTAGGATCCAGTAATTAGTTGAATACTGTTAAAATTAGATTTTTAGACAATATGTACTATACCAAGCAGTACACTTACCTTTGGTTTTGTAAGAATTATCTTGTCTTAGGAACCATGCTTTTAAAATCCTGTCTGATCCTTGAGATTAACTTTCTTATAATATGAGTGTATTTTGTTCTGTGGTTAAATAAGAAAAATTAAATTTTAAACATACATTTTGTCCAAGATAAAACAGCAAACTGAAGTACTTGGCTTTCAATACAACGTCCCTTCTGAGACATTAAATTCTTTTCTAAGTAGAAAAAGTAAAAAGCCTTTAAAAATAAACAAATTGCCTTTAGGAGCACCATTACTCCTAAACAGAATGTAGGCATAGAGTATAGGAAACCTGTGCTGCTTTTTTCATGCTTTGCATGTGCCGTGTGGATAAATAACCACAGGGCTTAGACTCACTTGTCAGTTCAGCGCTTTTCCCAAAGGCAGTATTTATTTTCCAAAACATAATTATATTTTTCATTTTATGATCCAGGCCATCAGCAAGCAGTTTGCTTTCGCACACATTCTTCAAACAGGTGAGTTTACTGAATTCTCTCCATTAGATGGCATAGTTATACCCTAAATAAACCACAAAATATTAGAGTCGAATTACAAAATAATAATCCAGTCAGCTGGAACCTAACATCATATAGCATTTTGTAAAAAAGTTGTCTGAAGCAGTTTTGCTATGATAAGAATGTAGGAAGCATAGGAGAAATCCATTTCCCCTTTGATAAGGTTAACTTAACCGAAATTAGAGAAACAAATGAGAAAATTGGTTAATATCCTAAATTTAAAGCAGAAGACAGCCAAAGTGGTTAGTCTTAAAAGACTACTACAACTTACTCTGCAGTGATGAAAACTAAATCTCTTATCCTGTTATTTTCAGAATTCTGCATACAAGAAGGCAGCTCTATGATTCCGTATGCTTTTAATGAAGTCTATATACAATGTTATATATAATTTTATATGCAGCTGTATTTTAATTTTCTTCTTCTTTCTAGATAAAAGAACAAACACGGAGCTCATTACTATCCCTATTACCACCTCCAATTCAAAATAATAGATCAGCATTGTTGGCACTGCCCTCACCAGCAATTGAGACTGAACTTGGATGTATTACTACAAATCAAAATGACATAGACTGGGAATTCTAAAAAGATACCAAACCATCATACCTCTCCCATGTTTCAGAAAAGGAAAATGTGATTTCTACTTGCTGCTTTACTCTGTATGGTTAAAATACAATTAGACAACGTATACTTGAAAATGCAGTTGTAGTGGCCCTATTTCATTAACTTCTTTCTCTATTGGCACCATAAAGTGCAGTAAGCCTCACCTTTCTCTGGTTGTAAGGACAACTGTATATAGAGAATGACTGAGCTCTTATTTTCCTTTTTCAAAATATTTCTTAAGAGGGCCCCTGCTGTATTCCTACTCTGTACAGTACTGAAAGTTTTCAGCTCATATTACTACAGTCCAAGTTGCTTTCTAAGTTCAGCCTTGGGTTTTGTCTATGGCCTTACTTATTTTGACAGCCTGATCTGTCTTTTCATTCTCATGCAAATTATTTTAGTAAGAAGGAAGTCTTCACTTCCAAACCTACATTTAAAATTGCACAAATTAGTTGCTTGTTTATGCAAATAAATGTATCTCTTCACACACTTGAAAAAGCACTATTAATGTATTTTTCTCAGCTGATATGCTTTAATACTTGCCAAAAGTTAGCTATCCATCTAGTCTCTCATATAGTTCTCTAACTGCATGATGCCAAAAGAAGTTTTTCTTCTTTGCAAGCATGACTCTTGCATTTGACTACATTCTTAGTACAGATCTGTGCTTTTAATCTCCATTTACTGTGTCATCTTAACAAATGATATGAGAACCACTTACGATATAAAGCAAATCTGATGTTATAACAGGTATGGGTTAATGCTGAAGCATCATGTTAAGAAAGACAAAGTTAGTGCAAGTATTTTTATTCATACTGAATTCCTGTTCACTAAAGTTACCTGAAGCTAATACTGTTTTCTCAGAAGAACTTGCAACACCAACTACTTACCAGTCAATGTGCACTAAGCTACACTGGTATTACCACTTGCCTCTTACGCCAGTCCTAGTTTAATTCCCATAGTTACTTTCAGCCATGACATGAACTTTAATTAACCAGAATCTGTGGGGTTTTATTGTTTAAATCAGATAAAAAATATCTCAGTAAGTTCTCATCTCTAATACTGCACCAAACAACAACTCAAGCTGACCAAGCAGGTTCCTTTTAAAAGAAGTCATATGTTGTCATGTTTTAAAAGTTGTATCCCCAAACCACTAGGACATTATTGACATAAGTTCTGACTATAGTGAAAATGTATAAATAGATGTGAAATGAATTGATGTATTTGAAATTTTCAATATATATAATACTTTACATGTGAGTATTTAAGTCTTAGAGGGGCTGGAGCCTGTCAGCAAACAACCTTGAGAATATCACACTGCTAGCAGTTTCAGTGCAAAGCAGTGAAGGCTGATTGAGCAAAAGGCAAGCCAGAGAGGCATAGAAACAATTTTAGATGACCACATTAAAGTATTAATGAAAGTCTTGATTCTACTCATTATGCTGTGAAGGCAGCCCTATATTTCAAAACCTAGTAGGTGAAATTAAGATTAAACACCTTCCAGTAATCTTAACCTTTCTGCTTCTTGTTTATTTCTGTAATACTTGCATTTCCACGTTAATCTCAGTTCAGTCATATTAACAGCTTCTTGTTACTGCAAGACAGAAGCTTCATATTTATGTTACTGCTGTTTATCAGGTAAGAAAATAGCTGTCTGAATGAGAAAATTATTTTAGCTGATCATAAAAATATTAATAACTGTGCACTTTTAAAGATACTATTCTCATGTGAGCCTCAAAGTTCTTAGCTAAAATCTGTTATGCTGGTTAGGAGGCATATTTTCAAACCAAATATGTTTTATAGCATCTACAAATAACTTTTTAACTGTACATGCAATACTATGCCAAATCAAGTAAGTGAGAAAATACATGAAACTCTTACTATTTTTTTTTAATTATAGAGCTCTGAACAAACATCAGTACTCTTTAAAAAAATTAAAACTGCTGTAGAAAAATTCAGACAGCGTAAGTACTAGTATTTGAAATAATAGTACTCTGCACTGTAACTATAAAAATGAACTTGAGTACTAATAATGAAGTGTAAGCGCATTTAAACAACTAAATGCCAGGAATGTGCTATTTCAGTGGAAAAAATAAAATGGCTTATTTCTAGATATTTGGTCAGCTGATGCACTGACGTAACTTTTAAGAAAAAAATGAAAATTTTAAGTTAAAAAGCTCACAAAACCTTATTGTTGAAAGTATTGCATTTCAACAACTGTCATTTTCAAACAAGCAATTAAGAGTAACATGACTACTTTTGCTATTTTTAAAAATAACCAGAAAAACATGTTTAAAAGCAGTTTGTAGATCACGTGTGTTGAAAAGTATTGTGCAGTTCTGCTTAATTAAGATATCTATATCACTCTTATAAGGAACAATGCAAAATGAGAAATGTCAGTTATTACCAGCAAAAAGGTATAACTATCCTATTGCTGTATAAGTTTAAACTGCCCAGCATTGAAAACAGATACTTCTTGGAAGCAGAGCTCTATTCTACTGAAAATCTGAAACACAGTGCTACAAGAAACTTTCATATGCAATTAGTGTTTTAAAAATCCTAAATGCATGATCTATATTGTTAAGAGGCAGGTTGTAGCAACTTTATAGTCTAAGCTGATACTGTTGTAGGTACAATAAAGTTCTCTTTTCACAGAGAACTTCCTGATACCAGTTACATATGTAATCAGCATATGAATTAGAACTAAACCAGGTTAAATAATTAATTCCATCTTTTTAGACTTGAGCTTTTTCAAGGGATCTTACATTTAGGCCCATCTTAAAAGGGGCTTTTATATATAAAAGCTTATATTTATATATAAGTATACAGTTGCAGATAAAACAGCACAAAGAGTTGGTAGTTTACCTACTTTTGTGAATTTTATTCTTGTTGCAGCAAAGAACTTTTGTCATGTTTCCACCTTTCTTTGTGCTAACAGTACACCAAAAACTAAAATATCTGTCACAACAGAGAACTACTCATGTGAAGGAATATTATCCTGATTTTTATGGTCAATGCTATTGAGTTTATTACAGTCTTGGTCTACTAATACAGCAGTTTGTGAATGACTTAATAGATGAACATGGGGAGAAAAAGGTGATTCACTTAGAATCAACTTATCTGCTGTATAAACTACTCTAAAGATTCTCAATGCAATAAACTCATCAGGATGATGCTAACTTATTCCACCTGATAGTATTAAGGAACAAAAATAAACATGAAGAAAAAAAGTATTATTTAGGTTTATCTTACCTCTCTTTTCATCACTCCTTCCTTCCCCTCAATTGCTATGTAGACAGTTCTCAGTCTAGAGGACAGGGTGAAATCATGGGAGAGCATATGAAAAAACTACTGTTCTGTATCTCTTTGACAAGAGGCAGGTACCTAGAGTAGGTGATTTATGTACCCTGCCTTTAACGCTATCAAAAAGCTTTGCTAAAGTATATTAGGTTGGCTAAATAAACTTCCAAAACAGCTAAGTTAGCTGTCATGACCTGTCCTGACAGTTTTCCCTATCCTGTATGAATGAGGAAAAAATAATAAAACTCAGAGATACTGAAGAACATAATTATACCGTACTGTGAAATAAAGCTATCTGATATGACAGACCAGTAAAAACTTATGGATTTAGAAAAGAAAACACTGAGAAACTGAGGAGGTCCACCGATAACCAGGTGGTTAGTAAATACACCTAGTAATTAATATAATTAATCCATCAAGAAACTTGAGATAGGATGAAAGAAAAAATACTAGGCTTAAAGAGGTTCCTGTAGAAACCGCTGCCATTCCCAAATGAAAGCAACTGATTCTACTCTTATAAACTAAATACATTTATATAAAAATATCACTTCACAGTTAAGATGATAAATACCTTAAAAACCAAACAGCTTTTCAGTGAGTTGCTCCTATGCTAAGGTTCTACATATAACTCAGTAATTTCCAGCTTTAGATGTAAATTCGTCATTCACTAAACAAATCTATAAACGTCTTGGTAATTTATCAAGCCATTACAGTTACACAAACATATCTTTCTTACTTACCCGAAAGTCCCAGGTGGTTCCTGAATAATGCCAAAATAAGTAAATAAATAATGAGCTTCAATTGTAAGTTGTTTTGCTTTTGGTAAAATATGACTACAGACTAGGCCACTGCTACTGGATATGCCCACAAATCCAGAATTTGTCCTATAATAAAATCCACCCACAACAGTGAGACCATTAATACAGGTTGAAATCCTGCCTATTAGACTTAACAGGGCTTTCAGAGTTATAGGTTATGGCAAAAACAAATGGACACACTAGTAATAAAAGTAGTAAATAAAGGAATATTATATCAAAAATTCCTAGAAAAGAGCTTTATGAAAATTTAGCTTGGCTGCTTTCCCTAATATAATGTGGTTAATGTCCACATTGAAACATACACTTGAAAATATTTCCATCTTCTGAAATACTAAAGTTTTTTTTCCTTTCCCATACTTGCACATTTCTGAAATGCAGGAGACTTGTTACACTGTTAATGTAACTGATAGCAAAAATACGTTTTTCAGCAATTCTTTCTTTTTGTCTTGTAATAATGTTCACTTTTATACCATTGTAGAAGTCTGGTCTCTTTGCCTAATCCACTAGTCTGTCACATTAATTACTTACAATTCTGACTGCACCATGGACACCACCTTATTTCATAAATCAAAGCCAGAAAAGCTATATAACCTGTTACCAAATTCAAAGCCACACTGCAATATAAAAACACATTTAAAGTTAGTTAACCAAGTAAATTAATAACCTAAAGTCTAGAAGTGAAAGATGCAGTAAAGATGTTGCAAGAATGTATTTTTTTTATTACTGTTACTTCAACTTTTTTCATCAGAAGGTGGGAACATTATCTTCCTAAGCTAGATTCCAAGTAATCTTTACGCTGCCCTCTTGCTTTTCTTTGGAATGGCATTGACTTCATTTGTCATCACTTTTGAGCATCACATTTTCCAGTAATGTATCCTTCAGAATTTCACAGAAATTTATTGTTTTCTTAGGACTTGTTTCCACTTGCTCTGCTTGACTGCTTTGATTCTCAGTCTTCAATCTGGTAGTATTTCCTGAATCTTTACTAACAGAAGAATCTAGTGATGCAGTGAAAGAACCTGCAGACTGTGTTCTGGAGGTCTCTTTAGCTGACATACAAACAGGAGGAACACTGTGTGCTCTTGCAGAATGTAGTGGCCGACACAGGCATTCTTCTGGAGTCCCCTGTAAATCCTGCAGAGTGCTCTCTACTGCTTTTTCGAGATACTTGCATAATTTCATTTTTATATCTTCTTTACTCGCATGATTCTGAATATTAAGATGAAAAGAGTATGTTAAACTGATTTGATTCTTGAAAAAAATTAAAACTATAAATGGCAGCTAACATCAAAGAGATTACACTTTTTGTTAATCTTATTAAAAAGGAATCTTCAAACATCACAAACAAATTAAAAAGGTCTTCTCAATTAAAATGCATCTGTGCCCAAACTTATTGGCTCTAAAATAATTTATCTAAAACCTTTGGCCCTTTATCTGTCCCATTCTTGATAATGGCTACACACTTGCAAGAAGAGGAACAAGTCAACACATATTTTTCAAAGATCTCAGTCTTTGCCCATTATTTTAGCAATTCTTTTATCCAGAACTTACTTCAGTCTACCATCCTAGCACCTGAACCAGAGAAACAAAACTTCACGCATCTTGGAGGGTTAATGAGAAATTTCTTTTACAAAGTATCACTGATTTAAGCTGAGATTTCTGCACAAGCTCTGCCTCCACATAGACACTGAAGTTTACATTTACTTTGTAATAAATGCAAACTTATTTTTGTTCAACAATATGCTAGAAAAAAATGGAAAGAATCCTGTAAGCAAAAGCAAGGAATAGAGAGATGACTGCCAGGATACATAGTTTTCCCCCTATTTTGTCAGCATTACACCATGTGAAACATGGTTCAAAATGTTCAATTCTGAGTTTATCTAGTTTACTAAAAAAAAGAAAAAAAAGTTCATCTATTCTACATTTAGGTACAATTGTCTTTCTAGTTCACATGTTTGATGTGGAAAATTCAAAGAAAATATTCTTACAGGCAGATTTCCTTTTTCACATGGCATGGATCTGGAAGCTGGATCTGGAAAGCCATTTGGGGATGAGTTTTCTTTACATGCTTTCACAATTTGTGATGGCTGTTGCTCTGAAATATCTGATGGAGCTCTCATGGACTTACTGGATGATTTCTTTGGGTTGTTGTCATGTTCTTTTTCCTGCTCTGCTCTCTGCTTCAGATTTTCCTTGTTATGGGACAATACGGATGATTTTGACTCCTTGGATCCCACAGCAGGTGATGCTGAAGGAGTTGGTTCAGAATACTTTCCATGTTTCTCCTTTACACCCTCCCTAGATTTCCTCAAATTAGTTTGTTTCTCCTTCTTACATTGCGTACCTGTTAGTATTTGACCCAGATGCTCATAGCATGGCATAGCATATTTCTTAGGAGCCTTACCACATAGTTTCTCTCTTGACTTCCTGTCAACATTTCTTGATGACTTTTCTTCTTCCTTAGGCTCTGCTTGTAAAAAGATAGATCTCGGACAACTTGCCGGAAAGGACGGCTGTGGCTTGTAGGAGTATTCTGTCAGGTCTGTTTGAATAATAGCATCACAAGCATTTGAAAAAGAAGAAGAATTTACAGTTTCAGATGTTTCTGTCTCGTCATTGCCCTTCTGATTTAATGATTTTTCAAAATGTTTTTTTGATTGAACTATTTCACCCTTTATGTCTTCATTTTCTTTTTCAAATGTATTAATTATTTTTTTAAGAAAGTACATTAAACTATTAGTTTGTTTTTCATTATTTACATTAATCTCTGCATCTGCTAGTGAATCTGGAAATTCATCCTCATGAAAATCTTGTTTTTCATTTCTTGTCTCTGTATCACTATCTGTTTGAGGCCTCTCTGTGTCACTGTCGTCTTCAATTTTATTGAGTATTTCAGTTTCCAAAATATTTTCTTTATTAAGATCTTCTAAGGTGTTGCTTAAAACAGATTCTGAACTTGTTACTTTTGTTTCAGAAACATTACCTTTAGAATTTTCTGGGATTTTACCTGTAAGAGACTCTAAATGTTTTGTTTCTGAAGGTTTATCTTGAAGATTTGGGTATAGTAAAGATTCTTCATCTTTTGACTGTCCTCTACGAGCTCTTAACAGAAGCAAGTTCTCTTTCACCTTCCTTAATTCTTCTTCTGTGATTAACCCTATTTTTGCAAGTCTTTCGACAAGATGATCCTGGATCTTTTTACTTAAAACTGATTTTAGAGTCATAATTTCTTTTTCTGGGAGTAGCTCTAGAAGAAAGTTTTGCATGCTCTCACTTAATGCATGTTTTCTTTTTATTATAGATTGTTTAGCTAGATTCTCACTACAGTCAGCATGGTCTATTTCCAGTAATTCTGTCTCTTGTGTCACAAGTTCTCCTTCTCTAGCATTCAGTGAGGACAAATTCTGATGTACTTTCTTCAGTTTCTCTTCCATCATTTGCCGTGAAAGCTTCTCTGTAAGATGATGTTGGAGAAATTGATTTAAAAGAGGCTTTAGATTCATTATTTCTGTTTCCAAAACTCTTCCTATAAGCGTATCTTGAAGAGCTTTGTTTGAAACAGATTTTACTTCCAGTTCTGAAGGCTTCTCCTGGTGATGATCTCGTCCTACCCTAGGCAGCTCCATCTCCACATCTATTGGCAATCTATCATTGATGATGTCCAGTGATGTATTCTGTGAATCTTTTCCTAATTTCATTTCTGAAAGTCTTTCTAATGTATGTTTTTGCAGATTTTGAGGTAGTGGAGGTAAATCCACTGCTGTTTCTACTAGTTGTGTTCTTGTAATACTTTGCAAAGGTATCTTTTGACATTCATATTCTGTATGAGTCCCTTTGACTAATCCAGTTTCTGAAATTCTCTGAATAGAATGATCTTGCAGGTCACTACTGAAAGCTTTTATTACTGATATTTCAATTTCTGATTGATTCTCTTTCCTTCCATCAGAAAAATCTTCCTCATCTTTTGGTTGTCTCATATCAACATTTGGCAGAGAAGAGTGCTGATGTTTCTTTTCTAACTCCACTTCTTCCATTAACCTCATTTCTATAAGTCTCTCTACAGGAAAATCAGGCTGATTCTCATTCCAAACATATCTGAGACTTGTTATATCTCTTTCTGAATTTCTCTCCTCAAAATTGTAAGATCTGCCAGCTAATTCTGTCTCTGAAACCACTGATGATCCCTCCTGAGTTTCCTGTGATGATAAATCCTGGTGCTTCTTTCCTAATTTTAAATCTGGGATCATACCTCTTTCAAAAAATCTCTCCATGGGATGATCTTGTAGGTTTTGACCTACAACAGAATTGAGATTAACTGTTTGTTCTTCAGCAGGAAGTCTTTTCCTTGAAATATTTTGTCCTTCATATATGCTGCTCTCCAAAGCAACAGGTGATGTACCTGTAATACTCTGCAGATTCTGATATTCCTCTCCCACTTCTCTTGTGACCACTGCCACTTCTGAAAGTCTATCTTTGATAACTTCCTCAAGGCTTTTGCCTACTACTAATTTCAGGATTATTAAGTTGATAAATGTGTCTATAAGAGATTCTTCAAGAACTTTAGTTAAAGAAGAGTTTAGATTTATTAGTTTTGTTTCTGAATGTGTCTGTTCTTGTTCTATCGCAAATACATCTCTTTCTATAGCTAGTGGCAATAGTTCCTTGATATTTAGTGAATAAAGTTTCTGATATTCCTCCACTAAATCCATAGGACTTAAAGATTGACAGTGGTCATTCTCACTTAAAGTAATATGCAGATTATTTACATCTTCTGTTAAAGGTGTTCTGACAGGTGGATCTTGGTCTTCTTCCTCTCTCCCTTCAATCTCTTCTAAAAGAGTAAAGAGAGGCACCACCTCATCTTCTTTCCTTTCACTTAACAGAACAGCTTGTGATCTATCCACAAGTCCCAAAAAAGGTTCAAACTTGTCCTTCCTTGGAACAGCTGCCTGATACTGTAACATAAATATTCAAATCAATTCAGAGATTATCTTACATTTTTTTCAAATAAAATTTTAGTATTATGTACAACCTGAAAAAATTCTCAAACCAGCTTAAGAGTACATAAACAATAAAAATGTTTCACAACAAACTTCATTATGACTAATACTAAAGAGCTGTTTAAATATTAACTCTAGAACAGTTCCGTGTAATAAGCGTTTACTCCCGTTTTACAAATAGCACTCCTGTGTATGTAGGAAACCTACAGTGTAGGAAACTGGAAACCTAAATACTTGCTTAGTATTTAGCAAGTTCAGTAGCCTTTTAATCTTCAGAATAGCCTAAAGTAAGCCAGAACTGCTTTGAGTAGAAGCTGTGGGCATTATGTAATTAGCCAAAGTAGTCCTGGCTCTCCAGGACTTTCCCAGCATTTATACAGCCTCAGAACACAATCCTCAAACTTGCACTGCTCACAAAGCTTCTAGAGAAGGACAGTCTATTTCCATTGTAAGAATCAGTCTGAGAAACTGCCTTAGCCAAGAGGACTCTGAAATTACAGAATATTGAGAAAAATATTACATCCATTTAAAATATAGAAATAATGCAAATAGTTTTGTTCACTATGTAGGGAAAACGAGAATTTCTTTCTTTTTGCTCAGATTTCATATTTAGATTGGAGCTGCTAGATGGGGCATGCATTGGCTGCCACTACCAAAAAAGATGGGATGGAACAGGCAGCGAATACAGCTCTGTTCCCATTAAGAGGGGAGTCAATTCCCCTTGAAGGCTGAGACTGAAAACTGCAGTTCTTTCATCTGCAAAAGGATCCAGTATGTGCTTTTCCTACTGTAAGAGTCCTTTAAACCTAAGGAAGATTGGAAGAAGCTAAGGAGCATTCTGTTGGTAAGAGCTGAACTCAGATGCCAGGGATAAGCCCTTGTGCTTTGACCAGTCCACTTCCAAAGGCTCAGGGAAACTTATAGTACATCAACTTAAGCAGTACATCAATTTAATGAGGATAAGTGCTTCCAGGTTGAAAAAGCAGATTTGTCAGGAGCACAACACTGTACTTCAATACGGAGGATCCATGAGGATCATTAAGAAAACTGAGACTCAGCTGTCGGAGTTCATGGTAGTGACAACACTGACATGAGGGACCCAGGCTACTGAACAACTGAGCGAAGTGAGAACCTCTGACAGAACCTGGTAGCAACAGAAGCTTTTGCCAGCCATTTGTTCAATGCCATAAGAGACCAATACACTCCCAGTCCTAAAGAGGAAATTCATCAATCAGAGGTGGCAAGTCCAACCACCTAAATCCATGAAAACCCTAGCTCTGGAAGTCCACAATGCCAATCTACTTTTCATTCAATACTTCATATCTGAATTTGCCAGTTCTTTTGTGTCTGAGGCTTGAACCTTCGCTGTCTAAGCATTTAACACAATTTTGCAAAATGCTAGCATGAGTTTTTCAGACAGTGCACACCTCTAAGAGCTACCAGTGAAGTCCTGCCTGTGGTAAGTAGTCAAGAGGAAATCTGGTATGATACTGCAGGACTGCATCACTTTATTCTGCCTGTATTCCAAATCGGAAGTTATTCAGTTGTTCCTAAGGACATTTTATATTTGCTATGTACTTTGACTGATGAAGCACCATCTTCACAGATTTATGTCAGTAAATAGAATTTCTGGCAGACAAATGCATTTGCAAAAATATTTGGATGACTTACAGCCTCCTCTCTCTCATTACCTGCCTATGACAATCCACTTCTAAAGTCCCTGAATTTTGGCAGAATATCCTCTCACCAATATTGGAAAGTATACAGAGCGTTCAACAACCAAAATCTGTGTTTTCAACTATATTATTAAATAGCACTCTAACTTCCAGTGCATTCACTTGCTGTCAACAAGCAAATGTCATATTAATGTCCATAGTGGATAATGTCCAAACAGTATTAGTGACTTCATATGATCAGGAAATGCTATAGTTTGGAGGACAATGCAGAACATGATAAAATAACAGAAAAAAAAAACTAACTATTTTGAGTGGTTGGACTGAAAGGCCCTGAATGATGTCTTTGCTTGATAACATAATTGTAAGCATCTCTTGCAGATGTTTTCTGTAATGTACAAATGTAGCAAATTCCAAGACTAGAAGATTTCGTACTATTACAAGTATCTTTAAGATCTAAAAAAGGAAAAAGTACTATACTACATTATTTTATACATAATATAATTTAAATTAATTAATTCACAACTACATTACTTAGAAAAAATTCCTGTGTATATGTAATCTATGACACAAACTATTGCCAGAAGTAGAGAGAATCGCCTGCATCTAAATGCTGTTCTGGTTAGGTCATGGTTGGAAATTCTTCCACATACACAGTATTTGAAATGAATTAATGTACAGGATTTCAAGAATCTCATTCCTATGTTAATCATCATGTTTCAGATACCTACGTAGTATATTTAATTGGTATGCTCCTGAATATGATACAACTTACCCCTTTTTCTTTCAAAAGCAAATTTTTGGCAGTTTCACCTGTAATATAGTAAGCAAAAAAATAAAAATAAAAATAAACCCCTCCAAAATCACACTTTCAACTTTCTAAGTTGAATTTTTATTTGCTATCTGTAAAACTATATATAAACAATTTGTCTAGTGAAACAAATATTTTTTGAATCTTCTAAGTACTCATCGAATGATTTCTTGTTAAAAATGCAGAATAGCGCAAATTCCAATCAGCAGAGTATGAAGCAAAGAAATTACTAATATATTTTCTAACTATTTTAGATCAGAAATTGCTTGAACAAAGTGCAGGGAGTGTATAAAACATTTGAATGAATAACAACACAGTCTAGTTCAGTGTTATTTGAATCTGTACAACATGCAATAAAATTACTGTGTTTGTTCCTTGAACTCTGCTGCATTAAACACATTTTATTCCCTCCCCCCCCCCCCAAGTAATCAGCAGTTGCAAACAAACAAACAAAAGAGAGCTTTTTACCTGATGCCCCAGGGGAATGCAGTGCCTTTGAAACACCAAATTTTGTCATCTGTAAAGAGAATACTATTTCTTAAAAATTATAAAATTCTCATCACTTTATGTAAAAAAAAAATGTTTCTAATATAAATGAATAAAAAGAATTAAACTGCTAAAATAATACACCAAAAATCCCTGTTATGTAATGTGGAGGACAAAGCATCCTAGTTTCAGAAAAGTAATCAGGTTTCCTTGACAAAATTGCATATAATAGGCTCCCTATATGTGTGTGTGTGTATGTATGTATCTTAAAGTGCAGAAGCCTGAACTGCTATCTTAGAGATGCTACAGAATTTACCCCTGATAATTGGCTATACACCATAAAAGCAGGAAAGATTTTGGCTCTGCAATATCTACAGTAGAACCACCGCAAAGGCAGCAAGCACACCTTATGACTAGCTATTAGAGATGCCTCTCTCGACTTATTCAAAATGGAAACTGTATCAGATATACCAGTTACAGGAATTCACATTTCCTATTCTAACTTTCATTTGCATATTTATACCCTGGTAAGAGAAAAAAAAAAAAAAAAAAAACAAAACACTACAGTTCCTGTTCCAAAGTGACACATGGCTTCCTGAAAAAAGACATTTTTATGCCACAGTAAGCATCTATCCAGACAGTGTAAGGGGACAGGAGTGTTACAGAACATAACTATAAGTTGTTAAATTCACATCTTATTTATTAAGAAAGCAAAACACATCTGTGTATATAAAACTGTATATTACATCCACTTCTACTTTCACACATAAAGGGTAGAATACACATAGCATGGAATTACTCTAAATGTTCTTCTACTAAGGACTTTTACTACCTCTTGTCTAACACCAACACTGGACATCTCAAAGCTCCACACTACTCTATTTCAGTCTCCAAAACTTTACTAAAGTGTCCTAACAGCCTTCTCTTCCAACTGCAACTACTTTTCAAAGGGAGGTAAAACTACTCTCAAATGTAGAAAGAGTTTAGAAAAGGACTACAATTCAACAAAAATTACACTTCTCTACTGGAAAGTCATTCAGAAGTGTCACAATATAACCTCTTGAGAAAAAGCTATTTCAAGAAACTCATTTCAAACTGTCATTTTTGATGTGACAGAGAAACAAAAATTGAGCATATGAATACAACCTAATGCTGCTGTTGATACAACTGAAAAATTGTACATTCTTCCAGTTGATACATGCGCTTGTATTGCTGAATAATTTTTTAACCTTCTTGATAACTTCTGTTACACTTCCTACCTTGTTTTCCTTTTCCAAATCTACATATGTGCCTCTATTATTTGAAGATTTTCCATCTAAATTTGTATCCACTTTATTTTCAGGAAAAGTAGATGCTTCAGTCATTGCTGGGAGAGGAAGGATTTCTTCTTCAGAGCATTCATGTTTATTGATAATAAATGAATTCACTGCTACAGTTTTCAGTATTTGCTCTGGGTAACTTGCAGACTGAGGAGAACTGTCTTCCAATTCACTCTGTAAGTAGATTATTATTGTTGTTGTTTTCTCTAATTTCTTAACATGGGTTAAAAATAAACAGGATTAAAAATGGGATTAAAATAAAGCCAGGAGTAAACAAAGACACTTCCTCTAGAAGTATCAATGTTAATTTAACTAGTGAGGTAAGAGGCATTTTAACTTAAACCCAGGTTGTGAGATGCTAAAATGCAAGTAAAAAGTAGTTAAAATCCAGTCCTCTGAAATGATGCTAGCATGCTGCATGATAATTGCAGTTTAAATTATTAGAAAGCCACATTAATTCTATGAATTTTTAGTACTGTAACAAAACAAAGCTTGACCTACAATGCAGGAAAAAAATGACAAAGAGGAGAACTGGTAGTACTGTAACAATAATGTGCAAAATAAAGCTGCATCCCTTCCTCTGACTGGAATCAATACAGTGCTTACTGCAATACACCATATTCAGTCCTGACATAAGCAGCAGCACAAGTCCAATTTCTAAATAAACTGTTTCTGCTTGTGTGATGAGTGGAGGGGAAAGAGAGAGAGAGCGCGAGAGAGAGCGAGCGAGCGAGAAAGAGCGAGCGAGAAAGAGCGAGAGCGAGAGAAGTCAACTACAAGGAAGTATGAAATTAGAAAGGGTTAAAATATCACTAAAATTTAACTTTAAAAACTTCCACTTTACATTCTAGTGTTAACAGTTTTGAAAGTTTTTTTCAAGAGACTGTGTTTACTTGTTTACCTACAAGAACACAAATCTAACTGTATGATTTTTTCACATTAAATAGGACTCATTGAAAAGAAAGATATTTTCAAGATATGCCTAAAATTATGTTTTCTGCTTATAGTTATCTATTTTTAGGAATACTTAAGGGCCACCTTATTTAGACCCCTCCTGAGGGAACAAGTACACTGTAAGATAGATAAATCACAAGACTGAATAGGTCAACATGTTTACCAGAACATGAATAATGGTAACGATTGTAACTTCATAATGAGTTTATTGACTCAAGATATTAGTTATTATAAAACCACAAGGTTTTAATTTACATAGCAAATCTTTAATGGAATAAAAACAAACATCAACAAGCCAGAGAACTTCTGAGAGAAATGACTTATTTGTTACTGATTTGGTTAAATCCTTGGCAATCATGTTTCCTTTTTTTTTTGCAAGGCCTTTGAGTTGTACCAATTAACATACTGATTGTTAGCATAGCTATGACTCATTTGTTAAAATCACAAATTCGAAGGCAGAGATAAAATTTTATCAAGAAGGTAATGTCAAATGTATTTTGCATGCACTGACTAGCAAACCTGGTTGTCGTCAGACCACCACCTTTCAACATAAGTGTTCCAAATCTTACCAAAATATATTCAACATGCACCGAACTTCGGTCTCCTTGCACTAAAAGCTGCTCTAAAAACTAGAAGTGGTGGAAAGGCTTTCGGCCCACAGTGCAAGGACAAGCTTCAATTTTTACAATATCCAGGAGAGAATCCCTGAGCTCAGCTGATGACATGTATGTTATTTATCAGGTCTTTCACATGATCCTGACTACCATCACAGTTTCCACACACACAAAAAGAAATCCGATAGAGTTAACAGGAAGAGAAGGAACAATCTTGTCTAGAAATCAGAAAAGCTGATTGAAGCCCTTCTGACTTTTGGCATAGAAATTACAGGGTACTGAATACATGTTAGTATTTATAAAGAAACCCTAACATTATTCTAATGTTAACCCTAACCTTATTATTATTCTTAAATAATAATAATAATAATAAATTACCTCTTTTTCAGAGATCCTCGCTAGTAACTGTTCATCAGCTTCAGAAGAGAGGAGAAAAATCAGCAATGGTTTATGCTCTTTAGCTTACTTCTATAAAAATATCACAATTCCAACATTAAATAAAACATAACTGATTATGGACAAATTAAAGTGACATCATCATATTACAAAAGAGTAGTCAAAGAACAATTTACTTCAGAAATTTCCAACTCTAACTATATCACTCTAATGGTAAGTCACTACGTTTCAATAAATTATTTTATGGAATTTCATCTAAAACTACTAAAATGCCTACTAAATTATGCTTATTTAATAATTTTCTCTTATATGTAAAATATTACATTCTGAAACTCTTATTATGGCAAAACATCAGTTTCTTGTTGCAATTTTTTTTCATAGCTTTACCATAGCCCAGAATGCTTACTATCACCAAAAATTCATATATTCACAGCATAGTAGACTACAACGTGGTCTTCCAGTCACTTTTCTGTGCTGAATACACCAGACACATCCCAGGACAAATGTTGTACATAATCTGTATGATTTTAAGATTTATGTCTTTCAGCTAGGGTAAATTTCACCTGTTCATTGCAGAATTTCTATAATTTTATTGGGCATTCAGTTACACTAACTAGAAACACAGATCTCTATAGGTATTTGCTTTGTGTATTATATTACAAACACCTTTCTGTCACAGACCCAATATAACTTCCAAAGCTGGAAATTATCAGCTAAACCGTTTTTTGACAGTAATACATGTTCATAATTTCCAAGAATAATTTCTGTTACTTCAGCAACTCAGATACTGATTAATCATTATCTATAAAATTGCCTATCATAACCCCGGAAAATTCACCTCTTGCCCAGATAACTGTTCATACAAATTAACTTCTCCTACTTGCAAGAAATATAGCAAAGCCTGTAAAGCAACAGCATTTAGAATATATTTTCAGCTTGACTGTAAGTATTCCTTTTCTCCAAATACTGCCTTTACTACTGCTATTTATTGCTCTAAGCATTCTGCAATAAAAACTAGTTGCACAAAACCAGGAAGCAGGTACATATTTATTTTCAGTGGTAAAATTTATAGCGAACAGTTTTTTAAATACACGCAATGCTCGCATTCTCCAAACCTGAAGTGTCAGAAAAAGCTGAGATATTTTCCTCGTGACCCTGGTTTTCAACTGTTTGCTCAGAGTGACATGCCTAGAATAAAGCATGAAATTAGATTATTTTGGATTCCCTTAAGTTACCAAAGGCATGACCTTTATTGAACAACTTTAAAAAAAAAATCTACTTTGTAATCTTTAGGAGATATCACTCTCAGACTAAAACATATTGCAATAAATCTGCACAGTAATATTTTATTACTACTGTGGGTGAATTACAAGAGTTACTATTTGTTATTACTATCAGCTCATTTTCAAATCAAGTATCACTCAAATACACAAAAAGCCTGCTAGCAAAAGCAGATCAGGGATGACACAAGAAAGGAGCATAAGTTATCAATAAAATAATGCAGAAGACAGTAACATAGAACACTCTTACTAGTTTAAACAATTTTAAATAAAATTTTAGATAAATCTTACATTATGACTATGTTAAGTATTACTAAACTGTATCAAAGGTATTGTTACAATCTTGTACTGTAAGATTCTGAATTCTCAGTAATATAAGATTTGTGAATTCAGTCCTTGCTTAAATACTTTTAAACCCACTTGGACCTTAACAGTCAACACAGTTTTATTTTTGACACCTTAATACAGGCTCAGATCTCATCTAGCTTTTCTCCAAGTGCCACAACCTCCCAGACGGTTCTACATACCCTCTGTGCTCCATCACACTATAGGCTCTCCAAAACTGCTTTTTAATAACAGTTTACTGGAATCAAAAGGGAAAGAGGGGGGGGAAGGAATAGAAGTTTAACAAACCAATTTATTTACCCACAGTGCTTTTTTATTACAGCACTTGAGAATTATAGCTCTTGGGAGAGTTCTTGGGCAGAATCTTCAGGAACTCATTCATGTCTGTTCTCAAAAATCTGTCAGTATTTTCAGTACCTACTGATCCCTCCTTTCAGCAAACCCTTCTAACACACAATATCGATAATACACTTTCATTTGGTGCAGGGGAAGCTAAGTACAGTTTCTCCTTTCAATCATATTCTCAAAAGGAAAAGTTACAACTTCTCATAGTTAGTTACCCTGTTCCTTTCAAAACTTGGTGTAAAAAGTCCCTTAGTTCCTACAGAAATGTCAGACTGCAGTTTAGAAAGTTTTAGGTAACAGGCATCAGGAAGTTTCTAGGTTAAAGCACACAGCATGCTGCTTTGGGGCATGCAGAATGCAGCCGCATGTATTTAAATACACGAAACACACTCCACTTGTCAATGAAATATCCAGGTCTCATTGGTATGCCACAGTGAGTTAAGCTTAAACTTTAAAATAAAACCTAAAAATAAATCCTTGACCGAGAAGATATGGAAATTCACTACAACTGTACCAAGAACCTACACCCTTTCTGCTTATTTCCAAATTGATCAAAAAGTCAGATTACAAGCTGCATCCACAAGTCATTGATAGGATGTTGCTAAGAAATGCTTCCAGCCACCTGTTCTTTGACAAAAACTGAATCCAGTAGTGACATTGCATGAATCAGACTGAATTCTATATACTGGTTCAACAACAACAAAAAAAGAAAGAACAGTAAAACATATGTAGAACATTTTTCAATGTGCTTTTTAGTTACAGCGTTCTGTTTTGCTATCCTTTTGGGTCCCTTCCTTGTGAAAAGGCGATCTAAGTATTTTTCCTTTTCATGCGAAGTTTTCAGACTGTCATACTCATTTATCATTTTTTCCAGCCTGGAAAGGAAAGTTCATACATTTATTATCCAGCTCTATGGGATTATTTATTACGTACAAAATAAATAAAATGCTCAGGAGACACAAAACAGTGAGTATAGTGCACTGAGAAGTACACTTTAAGCCATTAAAGGAATTTTTTTAAAAGTCCTTTCCATTGACTTGTGTTATGGGTGGGTTCTTTGGTGTCTTATAAGATGCAAACGCCAGTAGAAATTTTTCTTGTAACTTGGTCATTCGGTTTCCTTTTCTTATATGAAGGGTGAAAGACACAAGCTCTTAGTGAGAAACGTGTCATCTTTTTTCATAAATCTTGTAGGAAATTACTTTGCCTTCTCTAACACATTTTAACAGCTACTGTGTTACAGCCCTGGTTTCAGGATTCGTTTTATTGGAAAAAAAAAATGGCACCAACCCCTTGCGGTATAAGTTCAGCAAACAAAAGGGTGCCATACTGTTGCCATAGCTGCACCTTATCCCAGAATTTTTTAGTCGAGTTTGTCTTCAAAGGGGCACCAACTTCCAGCTGTCATGGCTATTCTAGCAAAATTGCATTTTTAGACAAGGCAAGATGCAGCTGACAAGAAGACAGCAGGCTTAAGAGGAAACATATCGGGCACAAACTGAGCCTTGCAGAAGTCAGCTACTTCAATCCAAGCCAAGGAGCGATTTCATTCAGACACAGTGAGGTAGAATAGATGAACGATGCTTCTCACAGTTATTCCAAAACAAGGGATGGTGCCATGAAGATGCAATACAGCACTTTTCTATATGAAGATATGGCCTTGCTAAAATGCTCTAGCAACAATACTGAATTGTTGTGACACCTCACAAGTATCCATCTTGTCTACCCCAAAATAAAATACAAATTCCAAAGCTTAAATAAGGAGAAATCAACTTCTTGCCTTGTTCGTGGTGACAATGCATTTGAACCTTTCTGAAGGGTTTCCACATCTTTTGAAGAAAGATGAGATACAGCAAGGATCCCCTTGTTACGATGAGTATCTTTCATATTCAGATTTGGAGAGAGGAATGAGGGATATCTCATTGGTTCTGCTGTGGTGTCACTACTATCAAGGTGAGAAACAAAAAAAACAAATGACTCCACAGTAATCACAAAAGAATAAGACTGAAACATAACGTAGAGATGAACTTTACAAGTATAATTGCCCTTATTGTAGTTCAAAATCACCTGATAATTACTTGGACTTTACCAGGGCATGCAACTTGACACATCAGGATATTTTTGGAAGGAGAAAGGAGAACTGACTACTACAAAATGATTGTTCTCTACATGAAAGAGAGAGAGAGAGAAATCAGCATAACTACTCCAAGTCCTTCATGTACATTACAAAACTATAATAAAAATAAATCAAAATATTGCATATAATTCACCAGAAAACCTACTTTTCTCAAAAGAGTAACCTGTGTTTGAATTTGTTCATGTTCAAGAAAAAATATTCCGCAGGGTTTTTTTGTTTGTTTTTTACATCATTCATCAGTCTACAAGTAATTCTTTGAACTCATCCAGCAGAACAGTTTTCAAGACCTTTCCAGGTTCACTGCAGATACAATAACAGTGGTTTCTCCTTCATAGCCCTCCCTCCTTTCCTCAGTTCAAAAGAATACGGCCACAAAAGACATTAGATTTGGTGTCTAGTGCATTGGCAAGCTGAATTTCAAGTAGCAGAGGTAAACAGAAACAATGCATTACTACCAATCTTGTCTAGATCATCCTCCTTCCATTAAAATAGCTGCTAAACATGCCTCATGTGAAGTGAGTGGTATGACCAGTATCACATTCCAGTTAATCAACTGAATTAGCTGAATTGTCTAACTTCACAGTGAAACACATTCTTGCTACTTCTCCTGAAATTGCAGTCTTCGGTTGATAAATGTGGATATTCACCAAAATGTATTTCTAACTGCACAGAGATGATCCCATATTCTGTACAGCTGAGCAGAGGTTAGATTTAGTCTGGAGCCAGAAGGAACTGTACAGGAAATACAAAGCTGTCCACAAAGACATTGAAGAGCTACACACTTAGCAGGGCAAAACAAAGTTACTTTCACCTTTCTCTAGAAAAGGGAAGGAGGAGTAACAGCTAGATGACAAGATAAGAGAGAAATATGTGATGTGAATGGAAGACTCAATAAGTATTCAAACACTGTAACTCACAGCTACCTTATACCAAAGATGATATACAGAAAGAGAAATTGCTGCTAAAATTTCTGTACTGGAGACTTAAAGCAAAATTATCAAGCTTAGACTAATTTGTCCAGGAAACACACAAAGATGACAGGACAACAGCAACAGGAACATGAACCCAAATGTATAAAGTATTAAAGAGACACATCAAAAGAAGCTTGAAACATGGAAGACAACAAAAGGATGGGATTTAGGCTGAAAAAAAAGGCCTGAAGTTGTGAGCAGGAATTTGTGGTTGATTCATACCGCATTTGAGAAAACCTAATATTGCTGAGTCTTGTAAACAGGCGGAGTTGCATCTAAGAAATCTGAAAAAGAATTACTGTTTTCCCCTCTTCACTGAAATAAGCTAGAAGAGTCTAAATTTTAGCTAACTTCTCACATAAAAAAAACAAACAAAAAACCCCAAAAAACAACAACAACAACAAAAAAAATTATGGTTCTCAGGTACCTGTGAGGATGTGTTCTGTCTTTAGATGGTGGAACTCGAATAAACATAGTACGCTCAAGGGGCCTGTGGAGGTCCATCTCAGGATGTTTCAACTACAAAAGAAAACATTGTTGCTCCGAGGCATCACAGGCTTTGCTATAAACAGTACCATTCCAATGGTGTAAGTCAAGATCTTTCAAGATATTCCATCAGAAAAAATAAGCAGTGGAACTTCAGAACCCATTGATCATTCTAAGAAAAAAAGATTGAGGAAGATCATATTGCAGCACTAGACAAATGATGTAGGAAACAATTCAAGATCACTCAGTTTTATAAGGCTTTCTTGATGTTCTGATAGGTTGCCTTGATCTGCTGTGTCTCTGAAATGGATTCATAAAAGAAAAAAAGTGCAACTCCAAGCTTTATTTTGCCAAGAGTTATCAAGTAGAATGCAAGTGCAGACAGAGTTCAAGCTATATGAAAATTCATATCATGATTTTACAGGACATTTACCAGTTATATAAACAAAAAGACCTTATATAGTTTTAAACCTGCAACTTCCTTTTCATTTTCACTTAAAGAAACTGAAGTGAATTTTCTTAAATTTTTCTGCACTGGAAAATTTAGCAAAAGTATCGCTTCCTGTGCACAAGAACAGTGAAAAAGGAACAAGAAAGGGCACTGTAAGGAGAATGGAACTGAGATAAACACTTCAGTATGCCCCACAAGAGAACCTTTTTGTTTATTTTTCAATAAGAATGATTTTATTGAATTTGTGTACAAAAGGCTGGTGGATAATTAATGAACATGGCTAGGAAATGGAAATGAACACATGAAAAAACTTGGTGCAAAGTAACAGAGCCCAGATAACTCTTACGACAATTCTAAAATACTTGCCACATGGAATCAAAGCAGTGGCCAGGATTTGTCATGCCATGATCCACAGCACCAGTTCTGTTTGAATGGATAACAGCAAATCCAGGAAGGAGAAAATGTAGTATGGAAACAAACCTGGCCCACATGTATGTCAATGAGGTCAGAACTCTCCCCCAATGGTAAATGCAAGTAAACAAAAAATGGTATTAAAATAAATCAAGCTTTATGTGCCAGACTAATTTGATACTTCTGCTCGACAACTGCTTTTCCAGAAATATGATTGTTTTTACCTGGCTGAACTTCTAGTGCCTTCTTATATTGGTGTCCCACAGGAAATATTATGACTGATTCCAGAAAAGACATCCCAGAGCTAGGACAACTACCAAGTGACTTAACTATAACAGCACAAGTAACACTAAAAGGAAAAGTATCTAACTGAAGGAAAAAAGTAACAATATAATCCCCCAATAGCGCCTCTTGGAAATAGTTACATTTAGTGTTTTCATTAATGTCCTTGCTGCAACAAAGTAAAGCTCACTAAAGAAATGTGATGGTGATACTAAGTTAATTGTCAAGATACAGGAAGACTGAGATACACAGGAGAAACTGAATTAAATAACAAGAATCCCTGTATCTCAGCAGCTGGAGAAGAAAAAGGCATTAAAAAAGTCAAATTGGGACAGATGCAAAGAAAGTTTAGTAAAATCATGATAATTAATGGAGACCAAAACCTATTTTTGTTTTGTTTAGTAAAGTAAAAGAGGGATATTAATATCTCAGAGGGGCAATTATCAGTGACCAGTCAAGCCACAGTACACAAAGAAAAAACACAAAGATTGCCCCAGAATAAATTACAGAAGAAAGGCTCTAGCACAGCAACAAGGATCTTGCATTTTCTTCCAACAGAAGCAGTGGGAATAAGATGCATACACATTCTGCAGATAAATCTTCACTAAGTTTATGCAATGATACCACCACCAATGAAAGGTGACTTTGGATTCAATGGCCCACTACCTCCTTGCCTTACGTTCCCGTTCACAGATCGAAAGTAAAGACAGATTGAGACCTGATGCGAGTAGCCATAACCAAAGCATCCATAGCAGAACATAAACTCTACTTCCACCGAACAAAAGACCTGAAAGAAAAAAAAAATTACTACTACAATTGATTAATCGTTATGACAAACACATATACAAGCAAATTCTGAACAGATGCTAGAACTGTAAAAACAAAAAACAGTAACAACCAAACTCTCCCTACATATTTATTTTGTAAACAGAATTTCAGAACTTTTTTTTTTCCTTATATTCTTACATAAGATTACCATTCTGGATAAGAAACCTATTCTGAGGATAGAATTCAGGAAACTGACCAATATAGGCTTTTTTTATACTGAGGTAACATAAAAAAAAAAAAAAATCGAAGGAACCAACAACTGAGTTCATACTTTTAGTACGTATCTAAACTTCCTGCAGTGTAGTTTATATTTAGAGTATATGTAAAATATTACAAATATACATATACAGTTGTGGTTTACATGTCATTCATAAAGGTCTACACTACCATTTTCAGATATCTGCCCCTTTTAGTGAAAATCTCATTCTTCCCCTTTTCTGTTTTCCATATTGCAGACACAGAGGTTTGGCTAACCTCTTTTGCTCAGAGAGAAAAATTACAGTCAAGAGCAAACAGATTTTGCTTCTGTCATTTTTCCCTGAGGGGTTAAAGAAGAAGGTAGCAAACCTGGTATTTGCCTAGGGAAATTGCATGAAGTGTGGTGGCTTAATGTTGAGTATGTACTGGTTCAGTGCATCCTCTGAGGATTCTGGTTACAGTATTTGCACAAGAGTTCATTTCAGAGCACAGTGGTTCTCAACTGTTTTCTCCAGAAAAGGTAAGTTCTGTTATGCTTCAATGCAGCAACAAAATCCCTGCCCTGAGCTGCCTCCACAGCAATGCGCATTAGAATCTGTAAACGGTTCAGCCCTTTAACGAAAACATGCCTGGCCTAAGAATTGAAACCAGTAAGACCTTTCTTGTTAAACAGCCAGAAATGCAATCTTGTCATCAACGTCCGAGGAAGTTCCTCAAATCAGGGATGTTAGATGGGTAAGACTAATCAGACTCTGATTTCGTGGTATGTGAACATTGCAATCCCATTGTAACAATATTGATAAATACTACCAGGTCTACAGACAGTCCTCTTGTACTGTCCTTTGCTTTCTATCAATTCCTTGCTTTAACATCCATCTTGAATTCTACAGTACTAAGTTCAATTGTTCTGAATGAGTCCACAATGTAATTGTAATTATTCTGCAGAGAACTGAGGCATGCATGTAAGCTACTTTGCAAATTGTGCCAAAATATCTTACCAAATTTTGCATCTTCATGGGACATGTTGCAGTGAAGCGGCCTCTCTGTAGGGTGAACAAAAAAAAAGAGAAAGGAAGAGATGCACAAACACGCTGATATTCTACATCATACTCCGCAATGGATATGAAAAAGCCCTAATTACAAAATGTAATATAGTGCTTCAAAGTTACTTAAAATACAATGATTCTTGTATGGAAAAGCATTTAGACAATAATGTCTCCTGGCATGACTATGAACTCACGCAGCTTTTCACATTAGCTAATTTCATAACCATAAAACCCCACAATTCAGTACTTCTATGATGAAATAGTAAATTTTAATAGTCAGTTTGTTCTTTTTCCTCACCATAAATCCATATAGAAAAATGCATGCATTTATTTATACACCAATATTGTAAAGTAGTTTTTGTCTGTGCTACTGCTCAGACAAACATAAAATAACTTTCCTCATCGGTACCTTAATAACTTCATAAAGGTGAACCGTTGCACATCCCAGCAGCTTCGGAAAGTCTTTTGGACTTTTAACTTCTACTAACTCCAAAACAATTGAATTCCGTTCATCTGATGCTCTTCTCGGAACCTTAAAGTTAAAGCATAAGGGCATCTGCATCTTATCACAACATGGCAACAAAAACTTACAAAACTATTGCAGAAAACAACAAGCCATGGCAAGCTGAGATACATGCTATAGCTGCTACTGTCAGATCTGACAGGAATGAACAAAAAATAATTATGCTGGAGACTGAGCAGAATTCAGGAAGTTTGTCTTAAATCTCTGGGCAGTCAGAAATCGTTATTCTGGTCAAAACAGACTGAATAAGCTTAGTTTTCAAAACAGAAGCACTAAACTATATAAAAATCTAAGAAAAGGGAATTAATTCCAAATAAAAATCAAGTTTATTATTTAAATTGATTAACTTTGCTATCCTGAATTGATGATATGAAGTAATCTGATTAAAATGAACCTATCTTGCTCTTCTCTGACAGGAAAACACCACAGAACAACTACCTCTGCTTGAGGAAGAACAGTCCCTAAAAAGTACAACTAATAAAAAGAACAAAACCTATCATTGTACCTGTATAGAGAAATATTTCACATTTTCAAAAGGAATCACCATATCACTTCTATGCCCATTTTCCTCCTCTGTTAAAAGTTGTAAATCTGTGCACTTCATAAGACCATTAATACTAATGCGGACTAGCACCCAAGTGTTCTGTCGAATAGTATCTGAAAGTTTAAAGTTTAGGAAGCATATATATGTACACACATACATATGTATTTGCAATGAAATTGCAAGAGAAGCATTATCAAGTGGTAGTGACTACAGTCAAAATAACTAAAATTGTACATTAGCATCCCATTTTCTGCACCATGTGTAAACAGCATCCTTTGAAATAATTTAAAAAAAATGGTTATTTACCCCCATCAGACCAATTTAAAAGCACGATTTATGGTAAAACTCATCTGCCCTATATGTGTTTACATGTAGACATTACCTCCGAGATAGTTGACCTAAGTCCCTTTACATTCCATAGATAGAAACAGAAACCTCTACAATACAAGTCCTCTTGGCCAAAAGCAGATACCTCAAATGAAACTGATAAACTGCAGTCTCATTCTCTTAGCGTCTGTGGTCAAAATACACATTCATATTTGTCATCTTATCATTACACTTAATTTCTCAATCCAGTTTCTCCCCTTTAACAACTAGCATTACCGTATTTGTGAGGATACGTGGTCTTTAAAATTTCTTGTACTAAGCTTCATGATTGCTTCCAAGCAAACAGATAGCAGCTTCTACTTACGCACAAAAGGTTTTCAAATGATTAGGAAAAAAAAAGATTTCTTTTTTTAATATTTCTTGAGGTACCTTTAAGTGATGCTGTCAAGTTCAAAACTGCATTTATCTAAGAATTTTTAACACATTACAATTACTAAAAATCAGCAGAACAAATACCATCCACTTAATTCGTCTGTTTACTCTGAGCACTTGATGCAATCATGGGTTTACTTGATTTTTTTTTCCATGAAGTTTCTGATGACCTGGAATTTCTTTATACAGAAGAAAACACTATCAAAGACAATGCAACACATACAGTATCAGCAAAACTGCCAATAGGATAGTATCAGATTATTCTATTACCACACTTAGAAATATAGTGCCCTGAACTGTGGGATTTGCTGCTAACACTCTCAAAAAGGGAAATCACCTATGGATTTTCTTCTCAGATAAACCGTAAAGTTTTAAGAAATTTAATGCTATAAAAACCTCAAGATTTCTAAATAAATTCTATTGTACATTATTCTAATTTATTTTGCAGTAAAAATATATATTAAAACATACGCAAAAATATTTACTTAAACATGAAGTTTTAAACACACTGCTTCAAGTTCTTAGGTTTTCCTCTATGTACTGTGATTAACAATGTAAGCAGTTTTGAAATTATTCAACTTTTTATGACTTATTTCTTAGTCTTCATTTTTATAAAGACTAGATCTGCATAATTGAATCTTAATAATTAGTAATATAGACAACTTCATTTTTTAATTAGCCTAAAATTGGTATTTAGCAAACAAATGCCTTTTTGGCAGCTTTCTTTATTACAAGACAAATATTCACAAAAGGGAAATCATGCTTAATAAATCATGCTGATAGCCCTCTGTGATGGGATGACTGGCTGGGTAGACAAGAAGAGAACAGTAGGTGTTGTCTCCCTTGTCTTTAGGAAGGCTTTTGACACCGTCTCCCATGACATCCTCATAGGCAAGCTCAGGAAGGGTGGGCTAGATGAGTAGACAGCAAGGTGGGCTGAGAACTGGCTGAAAGGCAGAGCTCAGAGGGCTGTGATCAGCGGCACGAAGACTAGTTGGAGGCCTGTACCTAGCAGTGTCCCCAGGGGTCAATACTGGGTCCGGTATTGTTCAACTTACTCCTCAGTGACCTGGCTGAAGGGTTGGAGGGCACCCTCAGCAGGTTTGCCGATGATGCAAAACAGGGAGGAGGCTGATGCACCCAAGAGCTGTGCTGCCACCTGGAGGAGCCTTGACAGGCTGGAGAGATGGGCAGAGAAGAACCTCATGAAGTTCAACCTAGGGAAGTGCAGAATCCTTCACCTAGGGAGGAATAACGCTACACACTATTACAGACAGGGGGCTGACCTGCTGCAAAGCAGCTCTGCAGGTAGGGACATGGGCGTCCTGGTGCACAGCAAGCTGGACATGAGCCAGCAATGTGCCCTTGTAGCCAAGAAGGCCAACAGTATCCTGGGGAGCATTAGGAAGAGTGTAGCCAGCAGGTCAAGGGAGGTGATCCTGCTGCACTGCTCAGCATTGGTGAGGCCACATCTGGAGTCCTGTATCCCATTCTGGGCTCAATACAGAAGACATGGAACTACTGGAGTGAGTCCTGCAGAGGACTATTAAGATGATTAAGGGACTGGAGCATCTCTCATATCAGGAAAGGCTGAGGAAGCTGAGATTCTTCAACCTGGAGAAGAGAAAACTTAGCTAAGGGGATCCTATCAATGCATGAAACTATCTGAAGGGAGAGTGTAGAGAGAATGGGGCCAGACTCTTCTCAGTGCTGCTCAGCAACAGGACAAGAGGCAATGAGCACAAACTGAAGCACAGGAAGTTCTGTCTGAACATGACGAAAAACTTCTTTACTGTGAGGGTGACAGAGTATGGAAACAGGTTGCCCAAAGAGGTTGTGGAATCTCCATCCTTCTAGATATTCAGAAGCAATCTGGACAGTCCTAGGCAATATAATCCAGGTGACCCTACCTGAGCAGGGGGGTTGGACTAGATCATTTCCAGAGGTCCCTTCAAACCTCAACCATTTTTTGATTCTGTGAAGACATCACTCTCTGCAATTATTCAATAGTATACTTAAATATTTTCTGAATTTCAGAAAACTACAGAATATGTTGTTCCCCACTGTTTCCCAACATATCCAAAGGTACTATTAATGTCAAGAGAAAAAAAAAAAAAAAAAAAAAACGTATCTGGTGGCAGAGAGTTTGAAAAAGGATACACTTTGGTGTTAGATTTTTGCACTGCTTCACATGAACAGCCAAGCAACCAAGCTAGAAAAAAATAAAAGGAAATCGAGTGATAAACCACTCTCAATAAAACACTTATATTTCTTTTGTTCAGTACATGTGATTTTAAAAGACTATTTTACAGAATCATTTACAATAGCATCCTTGCTCGGTAGCAAGACAGTATCGTTTTTTCCTTTCTGAAACAGAAAAAAAAACGTATTTCTAAAAGACAATACCTTTCAACACATCTGTAAGAGCAAAATACTTTATGATCTGATGTATCAAGCAAACTCTGTAAATTTTCTTCTATTTTCTCTGATGGAGTATTTCAGAATTCAAAACTGAAAGGGCAGTCTCCTTTTTATGTTGACTTCTAAGGTAGGCAGCACTTTCAAGATGAGGAAAAACTAAAACACACTTTCATCATTCCACTGTTTAAGTGGAAAGGCACTCCAATTTGTAGAGCACTGGATATTTTCCCTGCGTGATACATGGGAGATAGGCATCCCATATACAATAAATTGAACAATAATTTTCTTAGCTTCAGCTACAAATGCATCATCATTGAAAGGAAAATAAAGGATTTCCTGCCTATCCCTCAGATACATTTAAGTGCACTGAAGATTTAAATGATTACAGTTGTACAGAACAAGTCAAATAGATGAGATCTTGGGACTTGAAAGATGCTTTTAAACTTTGGTATTGTAGACATCTTAATAAAATATCTCATGGACTGCCTCTCCATTTCTCTGGCAGCTATAAGCAGTTTTCTGTTTAATGTAGTATAAGGTGACAAATAGCTAACTTACAAAAACTGAATACCAACTTATTACTTCAGTATGTGTTATTAATGAAATTTGGGGGCTACATGCAAAGCAACTTTAGGAGTACAGTGGCTAAACTATTCCCTAGAACTGTCATATTTGTCCTGCAGGTACCACAGAAGTACCAGTCTGAGAACTGGTGGTGAGAAACACATACCACTTCTCCACAAGGCACTAAATTGTCAACATCTGGTTGCTCAACTTCTTCACTAAATGACTGCACACCTAGCTGCAGCAGCTATCAAAAAGAAGGAAAAAAAAGTGTTCCGTCATTTTCACCAAAGATACAGTATCATTATTTCTTCACTAAAGCAGGGTTTATATTTTTACATGCAACACAGGAGAATGTCCCCAGGATGCTAAAAACATCTGGAGATAAACAAAGTCCAGATTCCTACAAGCTCACTTAAGGGGAGCTTAAGAGGGGAGGCTTCCCTTTCTGCCCCCTTGCTCTCCCGAGGGGCACGAGTCCGCAGGGCAGAGGTGAGAAGGGCTGCCCCCAGGCACAGCGCTGTGGGGTAGGGACCCAACCCCTCTGCAGCCGTGGGGGCCCACCGGCCCTGCCCGCACCTTGGCAAGCTTCTGTGCCTTATTCAACTTGGCTCCCTCCTGCTTGAGGCTGAGGGAGCGTATGGACGGGTCGGGGGAGTAGGAGGGCCCAGAACCCAGGAACGGAACAGCTGTGAGCCCCGGCGGGGCGACGGCCGGCCCCGCCGCCTCCTTCGGGCCCGAGTCCGCCATGGCGGGGCTGTCGGCCCCACGGCCGTTAGGCGCCTCGGCGGCGCCGCCCCGGTAACGGCCGTTAGCCACCGCCCCAACGGCCGTCAGGCGCCTGGGCGGCGCGCGCACAAAGGCGGGCGGGGCGGGGCGGGGCGGGGCGGGGCGGCGCGTGCCCAACGGCCGCGCTCGCCTCGCGGCAGGCTGGCCAGTTTTCAAATTTTTCTGGCTAGGTTTCAAGATTTACAGTGCCATTTCTGCCTGCGTGGAAGACAGGGCAGGAAAAAACGCCAAACACACATACACACAAAAGTTTTCCCATAACCATCTGTTCAGAGTTTGCGTATTATATACAATGTCAACATAGGACAAATACAAGTTAGACAGCTTTACTTTAAATAGGCAGCTATTTGGAATTGGAAATATCCCAATTATCTGGAAACAGTACAAAGGAGTACAGTCACTTTTAACAGTAGTTTAGGTCAGTTGTGTTTGATATACTTAAAAATGAGAAATTGGCACTAACTTCCTCAGTAATATTTTTCATTAACACAAAAATACAGCATTAATAAACAGGATAGAAATGCACAAAAGCATGTCAATTAAGGCTTCTACAGATACTACACGTTCTGTAATTAAATGTCTATTCCGTAAACTTCAGAAAGTTCTAAACTTCAAGTAGCTAAACAAAAAAGCTCTCAGCTGAACTCAAACTGCATTGTGAGGCTTAAAGGAATGAGAAGTACTTTGTAAAAAAGGTAATTAACCAACAAGTTTTTTACTTCTATGTGATTTTAAATGACAAATTTCAAGCCTTATTCATTCAAATATGAATATACCCAGCCCCTCCCAAAAATACAAACTGGAGAGGCAAGCCTGGTTTGAAATACTGACTGCATAGGATCGTTAACTTAACCCCTGCTCATTCATTTAAGCAAACCCCACACTTCAGAACAAGAACACGCAGCTGGCTCTGGGCTAGCAGATGCTTTGCCAAAGGGACACTTAGGAGGCCAATTCTTAGCCATAATGTCAGAAATTTAATCAAGCAGTTAAGTTTTTCCATTTTTCCAGTACTGATTTGATGCCCTAGAACTATTGAGCGCTGAGCTCCATGACTTTATGGGCAAAATTACACTTCTTATCAAGCCCAAGTTGCAAGGAAACTAAACACAGACCTAGAAGCCAGCACTGATCTTCAGGAGCTCAGCAGTTTTGGAAATCAGACACATCATACACGAAGAAGGTCCTATGCTCATCTCCCCTGGGGTAGAAACCTGCAAGGGAACACTAAGAAGTGCCTCTTCCCCTCCTCTACTACAGTCAAATCAAGACAAAAGCTTCCAATGTCACACTGAAGGGGACTGCCACCCTAACGCTCCCAATTTTAGTACATAGTGCAGCGCGAGCCATCATTTAGCTCTTGAGTTATGAAAAAATACATGCGCAAGAGCCACCACAACTTACATAAAACATTAACAGCTCTTTCCCACACCAGTGTGAGTGCTCCAGAGTATGTCCAACAGCAATGGAACATGTCCTTTTCATTTTGGTGGAATCACTTATTCGAGATTACTCACAGCATTCTAAAAACATCAGGAATGCTGAATTTTTGAGTCTCCTAAATGTGCTGGATGCACACAACAGACCTTAAGTGTTCCACAGGGCAGGAAGAGCCTTCGTTACTCATCTCATCCTTGCCCTAAAACAACAGAGCTAACAGCATGAAAAGTTACTGGCTCTTTTAACTACTGATCTTCACAACTACAAATTGCAGTAGTTCTCCAGTGAACTTCAGCAGCTGCACCCCTTCACAAACCTGCTTAAGACACATGTATTAAACATAACATGTAAAGTCAATATGTATTAAATAAAATACACAAATAGGATATATACTTTAAGTTATATTTCTTGAGAAATTGATTTTAAAATCTATTTAGGAGATTGTTTTGTTCTCCTAGACAGCTGTGTTTGCCACTAAAATATTGAAGAAAAATAAAATCTTGGGTGTCGTCAAAAACAGTAGATCGCCACTACTACTATGGTATCACTACACAGAAGGTGGGTTGCTGTAAGGTTTTTGTTTTGCTTTAATAAGCATTTTCGTATAATTTTAGGAAGAAATTTCCCGTTCCATTCCTAACACAAAGTTACAAACAGTTTTGGAAGAAATCATCCACCATCAAAATAGGTGGAAGTAACATCTATAAATTCCAAGTTTCTTTAGAAAGAGCAGGGAATAATGCTATTATTCTTACCATACTACACAAGATAACTAGAAATTAGAACACCGTTCCTGTGACTGGCTTGGTAGTCAAGAAGTGCAACTGTTACAAAGAAATTAAATGACCTATATTTTCTATTGGCAATCCAAAAAGCCCCACTTGAAAAAAGGGCATTTTAGGTATTAATTAGCTGACCAAATTGCTATAATGTCAAAACTTCTGTTTCTTGCATCTACATCAACTTACAAGAACTTGGTATCGTCAGGACCTTTGTCAAGAGAACTAAGTGAAGAGATATGAAAAAGTAGTGTCCTCTTTTAAGGAATTATCAAATTAAGTCCTTGACAATCCAGCCCTATACTCTAGAAAAATGCTTTTTATGACAACACCAGATTATTCTGTGTTTGCTAACTCTGAAATGTTTTGCGTATTTTCTAACTTCATGTTCTGTTATAACCTTTCTTAAACTGCTTTCTTTATACGGAGATTTTTTTTTTATGACCTCTAGAAAATATTTAACCAAGTCAGAACCTAACTGTATGAGCTGATAACAGCATCAATAATAAAGTGCAACCTGTTGAGGAATGTAGAGTTCTCCAGAAGCACTGAATACCTGATCTTCTGCATCCATCTATTTTCTTTGGCTATCTAGGCAGCAATGTTTACAAAAACAGCTTGACTATGCTCTAGAGATAATTTACTTCATAAAACAAAAAGCAGAAGTATAAAAGTTTTAAGTTACCTTTGGAAATTTAAGAAATAGTATACATAATGATGAAACAAAACCAAACATATACAATATAAAAATACAATTTTTGCTTTATGAAAAGTGAAATATATGGCTACAATACAAAGAAAATGTTGAGCCATTGGTCACAGCTACAATATTTGAAGATGCTTGTTCCACACTATGGCTGGACTCTGGGTAAGATATCCCCCTGAGGAAATTCCTCAATTTCAGCATGAAACATCAGTTCTAAAAGAGAGAGAGAGAAGAATTCTATTTAAAAAGCTTAATCCAAAAACAATTTAATTATAGCTGAAAAGTTCTCTGGCATTTCCCCAAACCTCCTCCTTTTCCTCCCAAGCAAAAAACTCAGTAACAACAAGAGCCACCACTGTCTGTAAAAACATGTCATTGCCCCTAAAACATTAACAGAATTAGCAATGATGTTGACCACTGATCACATGCAATAGCATCCTGTATTCAGTTTGGACACTTAAATAAAATCAGAAAGGAGACTGAGGGACTTAAAGTTTTGCAAGTGTCAGATTCATGAAAAGTTTTCCATTTACAGATTCATTCATTTTTGTATATACCCACCCTGTGAATCACAGTGTTAAATTAGAGACACAGGAACCTGAGACAAGAAAGTCATGAATTATACTGCTTACAGCTAGCTGTCATCAAGTAATGTTGTGTTGAAAAATACCACACTAAACTCAAAACACATTCAGCATTTCCAAAAGGGGCATTAACAACATAAGGAAAATTTCTAAAATGTAAGCAGAATAACTAATTATTCAAAATGCTGTTAAAATCAAAATTATTTTTCTACAAAGAGGACACAGAGCACACAAGTGTCACGTGTCAAAAATTGCTTCAGCCAGGACAAACAAGTCTATTTTCTCACGCTGCTGTCTCCCCTCTTCCCACTCACCTACTACTTTTTACTTGGAAGACCAAGCACAGATATCAGAACCCTAAAAGGCAATTGAGAAGTTACTAGGAGAGAAGACAAAGCACATCATTCCTCAGCCGCAGCACTTCTCAGTACTAGTCTTGAATACAAAACACAGTAGACAGAAGCTTGAACAGGAGTCATTAACATTTTGCCTGTTAATGTTTTCTACCTTCACTGTGGTCTAGCTCTGGTCGGTAAGACAGGAAGATCCAACTTGTCCCAACTAGAACAGACACTACCAAATTTACCACAATCCATGGCTGAAGAATTTCTTCCTCTGTACCTGCCAACCTAGGCAAAATACGTCACAGGATCAGTCAGGGATTCACTGGTACATATATGTTGCAATTACAGTTTCAACAGAGCATCACAACAAGAAACTTCCTAAGCCTGGTGTGAAACCGTAACTACCTCTACCATCCTGATGGGTTTGAGTTACAAAGGCCTGGTAAAGAGAGCAAATACCAAAGACATGGACTCAGCTAAGAAACCCTGTTATCTGACAATGAAAATCCACTGGTAGATTTCAACAGTAAATTCCTTTCCCTGACCAAGAGACAGAAAATAAAACTTAAAATGCATAGTAAACTTCTACTGTGGTGAAAGACACAGCAGTAAGTCTATTTTATTTGAGGCACTTCCTCATAAGGAAGCAAGGCAAGTGAACAGCAAGTCAGCAAAGTCTGGCTGGAAGCCAGCATAAGGGCCTGCATACATATGCTGTAGGGCAGATCACGTAAGGTTTTAAGAAAATTATGATTTAAATTAGTCTGTATCTTTCTTACTGTCATAATGCTATCAGTCAGGTAGGTTTAGGTTTTGTTACTGAAGACTGTCTTTTCAATTAACTGAACGAACACTTATAAAAGTCGTTAGAGAGAAAAACTGTCTAAATACCTAAACCATCAAGTCTTCTTTATTTTACTTCTCCTGGTCTATTTAAAAAACTCATGCTGTAAGAGTTCAAACCTTATTAGAAAGTACCAGATTTAAATGGGAGCTCCTAATATGAAACAACACACTTCATATTTACTGTCCTTTGTGTTTGCTAAGCCCTTGCATCCTGTTTCTTGGACAGATTACACTATCTCCTCCAAAATCAGCACTGACTCCCAACAGAATGTTCTGCCCATGGACACCCAAGGGTTATCTCAGTGGAGTCACATTTCCCCAGCAAAAGAGATTAAATTTCCTGCCAGGCTTGAGGTTTTCAGCATCACTCAGGCAGGCTCTTGTTTGAGATATTACGGATCTGCGACAAGTATGGCTGAGCCCAACTTTGAGAGTTCTCACTATTCAGTGAAATTATCAAAAATTCAGGTCAAGCTCACATAGAAATCTTAGTAAAGAAATCTTTGATTAATACTTTCGTATGCATATTGTATAACCTTTCAAACCCACGAGTTTGACAAAGATTCCTAAGTGGATTATGTTATAAGGTGAGCTATGCTCTGATTTACAGAAGTGATTTTTTAGTTTCCTACCAGATGCTGCCATTTTCTGAAGGTGGTGTGTAGAGGTTAATTCTGTCACATGTCATCTGCTGGCTTAAGGACAAGATAAGAGCAGCAAAGTACACTGGAAGAAATTGAATTAGTAGTGTTTTTGCTATAAACCACAAAAATGCTGTTTCATCACTGCATGATAATTATCACTGCATTTTTTTTTCCTCTCACTCTACTGCCTCCCACAATACCGTCACCTTTAATTCATTCTCTCTTCAGCATTTCCAGATCCATCAAAATACGGTTTCTGCACTTTTGCATCTATTGGCTACATCAAAGGTGGCATCTCATGATTCTCTTTTTTGGTGGATCTCTGCTTTGTATTCAGAAGTGGGAACAGAAATATTGCACTAATAGCCCCACTAATACTTTCAATCCCTAATACTGAAAAAATAACTACATAGCACAATGTTCAGAGCCCCTGAATGACATTTTCTAATATTTAGCAATTCATTTAACCTGAAAATAACCAAGAAGTTTTCTCTGAAAACTCAGCCTAGGATTTCTCCATTTACTTTCTTTCAGAAAATACTCTACTTCAGAATACTTACAGAAAGAGGCTACTGCTGCTGGGTCTAGGGTAAGAAAGCCCCTCAGTGCAACAGATGCTTTCGCCAGATCAATCCTGGTGGAAAAAAACGAGTCATTAGAGCAGCTCAGTAAGACATCATCATCATTGCTCCTAGCAACATCCTACTGTTCTTCTACTTTTTGCAAGATACCTTTTCCACCTCTGTTATGGTGCCTCACTACACAACTACATTGCACACACCAGTGACAATCCTCATTATGCCACAGGAAAGAAAGTCAGAAACTAAGAAGGATGTTCCACAAGGCTTGTAACTTCCACACTGCAGACCCTTCTGGAACAGGGAGGCCTCACAGAGGTCCGGCCCCCTCTCTAAAAGTCACCATTCATTTTGGTGTCCACACCAGCAGCTCAGTTTTGCTAACATAACTACTCACATAGCTTCTGTTCCTGTACCTATCTAAACCAAGTCTCCCCATCAACTCTCCTGTCTGGTTCACCTCATGATCATACAAACAGTACCAGTATATTGAAGCAAGAAAGCAGGAAGCAGATAGAAATGAGTAACAATACACCAGTATACCTTTTATCTGTAGAGCTGGCCATCTGTAAAAATTGCACTCCAAACATACCATATTAAATCATCAAAATGTGCAAGAGGAGAAAGGAACATATTTTACATGAACTACACATGCCTTTCAAATACAAACATGTTTTACCTGTCGAAGGCTGAGACAGTGCTGATAGACAGCAACAAATAGAACAAACTCTGAGCTGGGTATGCTAGCGTCTTATACTGCTGGAGAAGGTTAGAAACTGTGGAAAGCTGATTTCCTGCCAAAATGTAGATAACAATGATGTTCCATACAGCATACCCAGCAAGGAAGCCATGGGTAAAGAGTCCAATCACCCTGAATGGATAAGAACATTAGATGAGGTTAACACCTTGAATTAGTAAAGAACTACAGAAGAAGAGCTCTGTAAAGCCATTCATTCAGTCCTTTTGCCAGGACAGGATTGCTGCCATTCACAGATTGTTTTCTGCTCTAGCTTTAAAAATCCTAAGCAATGGGACTTCCACTTTCTGCCTTGACAGACTGCTTCAGTACCTAAGCACTGATTACAGAAAACCCAGATGTTTTGCTTGAACTTATCATTACTTCATTTAATTATTTCTACAGGAGTCAAGTTACATCAGAGAAGCAAAACACTTTGGAAAGCCTTCAATATTTCCCTCCGTATTACATTTTCAAAATCTTCAAATAATGATAGAAGCTCCTAAATGCACTCTCCAATTCTGCCTGTAGACCCTAAGACCACAGCCCTTTTCACTTACGCAAGGCTCTTAAATTTGCCCTTGAGAGACAGTCCAGAATTTCCTCAAATGGTTTTCATGCCTTTCATTATTCTTATTGATAACAAAAAGCTGAGAAACAAGCACAGACTTCTAGATGAGACACACTGGGGGCGAGACAACGGCTGTCACCTTCCCATTTTGTACGCAACATGGCCACATGTGCAAAAGTCACTTTTTGCTACTCTGTCCAAACTTATGCCTCCATCCAAATTCACTCCTCTTCCTTTTTCATCATCCAAAATTTTTCATTAGGAACTATTTGATTTCAGGTATTTTCTTTATGATCATATCATAGCTGACGGGTAAATCTCATTGTGTAACACATTCTCTGTACATCCCTAGCATTTCTATTTTCAGATCATATAAATCTCTTTATTCTGATTTTGTCTGAATCCTTGCAATAGTACTTCTTTGGTTAGTTTCAGCTTATTTTTCTTTTTTTAATATAGGTTTCATTTCACATCTGGTATCTACATCATAAACAGATATTTTTGTCAAAAAAAAAAAAAAAAAAAAAAAAAAAAAAGCAAAAGCAAGAGGACTGAGAAGCTTTATACCAGCTGCATCCCCAATCACCACTTATATATGAAAGAAACAAAGATACATCATAACGGTAGACAAAAGGAGGAAAGATGCTAACTTCCAAGGAAAAGAAACCCTGCCCTTCACCCCCTCCCCTCCCGCCCCCGAATTCTGCTTATTTACATCAAAATGTAAGTCTATCAAATACCTGAAACTTCGGTGTACTGAGAGGGCAACATCTCTGGTGGTCCATGAAGCCTTCACATCCATAAGTACATTAATATTTTCAGTGGTTTTAATCAATTCTGCACGGTCAGCTGCCTGGAAACGCCCTAAAAGGAGAGGGAAGTTTAATATTAGAGAGCATTGTTACCTTCCATCATCATTTCTACATCAATACTTAAACTTCTTGACATTAAAAAGCTGTGCCAAAAGTTCCATCAAAAGATTTCTCCCCTTTCCTGCCCTCTGTCTGCTCACATTGAAATCAGGATGCCCTTGTCAGTGAGCTGCGCTCTGGAAGATCAGGCTATGGATGCAAGAATGTGCAAGGCACTTTGAGTAGTTACTCAGTGTTACCTGCCACAGAGCACACTGCCCCATGAAAGACTTTTTGCAATACAGTGTAGGATACTGTCTTTCTCCTTAACATACTGTGAGGATATTGGGGTCAAATAAGCTAAGTGCTGCCTTATCAAACAATCATTTTCATACAAACAATCAAGAAACTAAAATAAACATGCTAGGAAAGCAACACTAATGTTCACTGTTGAAAAATTACAGTGTACATTCATTTGCAAATAACTTTAGTGCTAGAAAACTTTTTTGTTCCTCACAGCAGTGAAATATTCACTTTTTTAATATAACAAAAAATTAATTACAAAGGTAATTAATTACTTACATTACACAAATCACAAGATTTACTTACGATTTTTTTCAACGAACACCTTGCTAACAGGCTGGCTAATCCCAGTAGGAGCAGCAAACACAGGCTGCTGATCTGGGCTCTTTCTATGCTCATCTTCAATGATGTCTTCCTCTTCCACTTCTAACTCATTGGAACACTGCATTTCTGCTGGTCGAGGTTTCCTATCATCATAGGACATACAACAGGGCAGAGAAAGAACAGTGACTAAAATTGAAAAGCTTATGTCTCCTATGAATATATAGCACATCTAACTTGGCTGATAGGAACATGTATAATACTACCCCCACTTATAGTATTAAGGACTAAAATTCCCATAGGTTATCCAAAACCATAAAGTCAACGCTTGATTTTAGGTTGGCTTTTTTTTCCCCCCTTTTCATTTCACTTCCAGTGAAACATTAAGGTGGGAAGAAATATATAACAAGTCATTAACAATTAGAAAAAAATCATACAGAGTAATTACAAGGTCAAGAAAGTGGATGTTTCCAGTAGAAAGTAGGCTAAATGTTTTAAAGGCTTAGTTCTTGGAGCACAGGCAAATAAGAAGAATTGGAAAACATCTAAGTTTCTGATAAAACTAAGAAAAAGGGGGGAAATTAAAGAAAGCAGCGATATATTCTATCTTCCATGTGTGTGACTAAAATTATACCTATGCTAATGTGTTCACAACTGTAACGTAACCAGGTATGTATAAGCAAACAAGCAAAGAAAGTTAGATTTTAGCACTGAAAGAAACAACACACATACTATTTATTGAAAAGGTTGAATGGCATCATGGACTTCAACATTTCACATTTTTGCAATGTGACAATGTAAAAAACTAACCAGGCACATTCATCGGAGTTATCCCAAATTATAAGCTATACTAGCTATAGTAGTTTTTCCTCACCTAGTTCGTTTTCTGTGTTTGCGGATTGCTGTTTCTTCAGCTTCTGGGACATCCATGCCATTTCCATTCTGAAACAAGGATGCAACATTCTGCTGTGTAAAAGAGGTCTCAGAATCTGAAAATTTAAAATAAGCCATATGAAAACTTAAAAGTTTTTTAGGATAACATATTTACTGATACACATAAGTAGCTATTACATAAACACAGTGGCAAAAAGTTGATGCTCTTTGGCGTTTCGGATGATAGAAAAAATGTATCTTACCACCTCCAAAAATGTATTCCCATTATTTGCATCAGGATCTGTACCTTATGGAAGCCAGAATCAGATACTGAAATTCTAAGTGACCATTATCCCAAAATCATGTTCACCTGTTATCCATGCAAATACACATGGTCTAAAATATTCTTAAACCAAAATGCAAATTGCCCAATTATATTTCTGTGTTAGCAAGTTTTAGTCAGTCTTCTGTCCTATCTACAATTTTTTTTAACATACCAGGAGGTACTTTTTTCTTCTTGCGTTTCCTCTGAGGAGGGACATCACACGGTTCAGGAGTTAGGGGCTCACTGCTTTCAGACTGCCGACGAACAGCTGCTTGCACAATACCATCTGAAATTCAGAAGAACTCCAGTAATTTCATTTCAGAGTAGCTGAGAAACAGCTAAGAAAAAGTTGACCTTTGCAGTCCTCTCTCTCACTTCAACTGCTTTGCAAGAGCTCATCCCTGATGCATACATTAAAAAAAATAACCACTGGCTTTTATTGTATTAGAGCAAAAGAACAAAAAAGCAGCTCACTATTACAAATCTAATCTTGTTTGATGCTATGACCAAAATGCCTCAAGGATGGGCAATACAAATGGATTGATCAATCATTCCTGTTAAAAAAAATAACTAGAATTAGGTGTGCACATCTCTGACAGAGAGAAAGAGCTGTGCCCCAAGTAAAGCTGGATCACCACCAAAGCTGTTCAGATAGCAAGACTTGGAATCCTTTCACTCCTTGGCAAGGAAACTTGTAAAGCTCAGTTATGGGAGCACCTATGCCTTGTGTAAAACTTCTGTATTTACCTGCTTACAGCTGAGACAAAGTATTGGCCAGAAATATAAGAGCTGGAAAACAAATGTGATAAGTTAAGACTATACAAGGTGATAACCAGCAGCCTTTCTTTCACTCTGGCAGTTTCTTGTAGGTAATCCAAGAAATGGCATAATTCCCATTTGGGTCTGCAACAGAGCACCAATTAAAAGGAATCTATCACATTAAAAGAACTCTGCCTCTATCTTTCCCCTTTCTACACACAAAGATCATCATGCAAGGTTCAAGGAAAATTAACACAGCAGTTCATTACAGGTTGATACACACAGCTAGACAGATAAGCACAAAGGCAAAATAGCGTAACATTACAGGGAAATTTAAATGCTAAACAACACGAGATTATAGGAGACGCAGAGAAAAAAAAACAATTTAGAGAATGTCAACCCCGGTCCAAAAGATGAATTATTAGGCTTTGGAGGAACTAATTTTCCATGGGAGGTTTACATGAAATTTTGTGTATTCTAGTAGCAGTAGCATCAGTTTGCATGATTTGGGGGTAAAAAGACAACATTACCTGACCATTTTATGTCACACCTACCTTTTTATTGCCCTTTCAGGTAAAGGGTTCCTATAACAACTGAATCTTTCTTGTCTCTACTTTAAACACAGGTTTTCCCATGTTTTAGAGTTTTACTATGCTCAAATGCAAAATTAACCAAAGTGTTGGCCAAAATCAAAGACGACTCTGTATCATCATTCAGCTCACTGAAAGCAACACTAAACAAAACTTGATCCTCAGGAAACCCTACTAGCAACAGCTCTACCTGCTAGTTACATACAAAGATCTTTCATTGAGTTTTAATCAGATAAAGGAGGTTTACTCATCAAAACTTCTTAGGGTCTCAAGTCAACTGTTTTAGAGAAATCTAGTAACTTCTATCAAGACATTCGGTTTTAATAAAACAGAGATCAGACTTGTAGTCTTACTTAAAAGCATATGCTTGTTTTACAGACCGATTTTCTGTAAAATACAAAGCTCTGGTACTAGTCATATTTAGGGTCTTACCTCCTAATTTGTTACTTACTTTGGCCAAAGACTGAAATTCAGCCAGCTGTGTTTAAATTAGCTTGTTCTTAGTTCATTCAAAAATCTAAGCACTTAATATATTCAACATCAAAAGCAGATCCATCTGGGAATAACTGTTCAATGCAGAATTCAAAAATTATAGAAAGGAAAACTAGGAAGAATAAAAGTTAAAGGTATATTTTTTCAGTACAGTATCAATATTTGCTGCGTTAATAGTACCAGGAACAAGGAGGGGGATGGAAGAAGATACTTGAGTTACTGTTACAGATTTGTTCTACAACAACGCAATTAGAGGAAAAAAAGTCTATGGACATAAAAATCAATTGCAACAACTTTGGCAAGAAGAACTATTTCAGAAGTACAGTACAAAGCTGAAAACCGTGCCTCTGTCAGGAGCTTGGCTACAGCGCAGGTCTCACATGCAATTCCAAACTTCATTTTCAGTCTTGGCAGGATCTTACCTAATGAAGTCTTTCCTTTGGGCTTCCGTTTTTTTGGACGACTGAGTGGAATTTCATCTGTAGAACATAAAATACAATTACAGCTGCTCAGCATGGAGAAACCTCCATTTCCCTTTTTTAGCAGCCATTCTACTGCTAGCCAAAAAAGGAGAGTCCTTTTATAAGTGAAGACATTCTTCACCTTTTGCAGATAACATGATAATTCACCAATTCATACAAGCAAGAAGAGTACAGAAAATGGCAGCAAAACAGAGGATAAGAAATCTTTTGAGTGCAACAGAGGCTAAATAAGCACATACGTGTGCAATAAATGAAAAATTGAATGATTCAAAATAATCCTCTGAAGAATAAACTTGTTTAGAGCATAGTGACAACATTCCAGTTATGCTCATTCAGTACAGAAATAGCAAGCAGTAAGAGAACAAATAAAAACCCCTAGACAATTCTGACAGTGAGAGCGCAGGCACCCATGCAGTTTAAATAATTATCAGTCTGCACTGAGGAAAAGCATAGGAACCAAACTTCAAAGAGAGGATGAAGTGACATCAAAAGGTCACTTCATCATTAATGCTTTTTGTTCTCTTTAACGTGAAAAGAACTCACCTTGGCTTCCTCTTCACATTTCCACGTTTAAGGAGGAAAGTGTAGAAGAACAATGTAAAAGGAACGAAGAAAAGAAAGTTAGCTTTGAATCAATCACATTCAAAAGTGTTAAATTCACATCTGCCTTTTCTTTGTTTGCGATTCATTCCCTTATCCCCACTCCTATTTCTTTTTATGAGCAATTTCATATAACAGAGTTAAGAGTACTAAACAATCATCAAGACTCAACAGTTTGTTCATGACTAGGTACAATTTCTTGATTTGTTAGCTGTAGAGCAGATTAAAAGCTTTAACCACCTGGCTATTTAATTAGAACTTGCCTTACTGCCTAATATGTAACAGACCAAGTAGAGAAGTTACGAAACATTTGAACACTAATGTTACTAAAAACAGGAACGCTGTTTTTAGTACCACCAAATTTGAATTAAAATATTTTGAAGGACTTCTGATGTACTGCATCACAAAACTGTACAATTGCTTTTCCTTCCTTTCAGCACTGCTAGGATGCTGAAAATGAAAAGCCCATCTTTCTCTTTGTATCATGTCATATTGCTGTCACATATGCCTACAAACGTATCCAAGAACACCTAATCCTATTTAAAAAGTCTTCATCCAGAAGGATTTATGATTCACGTATCCAAGAGAAAATGAAGGAAGAAGGAAGAAAGGAAGAAGGGAAAAGGAGATTGAAAAGAAGAACTTTAATAAAACTGCAGCAGATTTTAATAAACCTGAAGCAGCCATCTGTCTGAGACTTTTAAATGGGATTAATTCAAGTAATAAAAATGACGTGATAAAGTTTCTCAGCCTCTGTAAAACTTTTAAACATTTTTGCATTCCTTGTAAGGGGTTCTGGGATAGCAAATTAGCAAGAAAAGGAACATTTTTAAAGCTTTGATGACTGCTCAGATGCTTGAGGTTTTCCTTTTTTTTCCAGTCACCTTAAAAAACCACTGCAGTATACAACTATTATCAGTTCCATAGGATGAAGTGATCTTACCTTGGCACTGGAGGAAGGGCACGAGGGGGGCACTGCAAGAGAAGGGACAGAGACAAAAGACAACTTCTGTCAGCGTGAAATCACCCCTGAGCATCTGATAAACCACTTCACAGACAACAACTGTTTCCGGGTATGGTCTGAATATGCTAGATGGCTTTCAAAAGCATAAGAAGCTAAATCTGACTATAAACATCTCATATGTAAGTAAACACATGAGAAAATACTGAGACATTCCTGAGTAGAGATGATATATAAATATGCAGAGTACCACCGAAGAATAATACGATGCTTTTATCTGAATTTGGATGGGCACTGCATTAGGGACATGCACCTAACAGACATATGAGGTGCAGCTAGCATTTTGAGTTCATTCGAAGAATTTTTGCATTTCGTATGAAATATTGTATCCATACAGCCATTTTAGTTAAATATTAACATACTGCAATAATTTAATAGCAATATACTTGCACAGTATATGGTATGAGCTGAGGGTCTGGCTTTTTTTTTTTTTTTTTTTAACTAATTAAGCTGTAAATTACAGAACAGGAATATTCAACAGTGATTCAATCAAAAGGAAACAAGTTTGTTAGTTCAAGAGACTTTAGTATGATAAAACATTATTTATTGTATGATTTTTAAAATAAACATGCCTTCTTAATCTGAAACCCAGCTCTCGCACTAGACAATTCTCTCTCATCTAGAAAAAGCTTACTTTCAGATTTTGTGTTATATAATTGTACTAGGAGAGTATAGAGGAAGAAATACTTGCCACAGTCCAAAATACAACAGTAAATAAAATAGCTAAATAAAGCTGCCAGACTGATGACTCGGATGCCTGCAAACTTACCACTTGTTTCTTCCCCATAGCATTTGAAGCTCCCTGAAAGAGGCACTGTGAACTGCTCCCTGCTCCTCTCGCTGCTTACCCTGAAGCCCAGCTAATTCTCGACTAAAAATAAGCTTCGAGCAGCCAGGATTAGCTGGGGGCGAAGCTGCCTGCCCCTGGGCTGGGGCCCAGTCCCACTCCCACTGAACCCAACGGCAGTTCGCAGCGGGAGCTCTCCCCGCTAGCAGCAGCGGGTCCCGCAGGAAGAGCCCGCGCCCTGCCGCGCCGGCTCCCCCGCGTTTCCCTGCCGCGCGGGGAAGGGGAGGCAGGGCCGGGCCTCGCCTCTCCACCCCCGGCGGCAGGCACCGTCCGGGCGAGGGCGCCGGGCCCCGAAGGGCACCCAGCAGCCTGCTCAGCGCCGCTCGCAGCAGCGCAAGGCGGGGAAGCCGAGCGAGAAAGCCTCGGCGCGCAGCTCGCCCCTTCACTGCTCCCTACGCTTCCGCGGCGCCGGCTGCTGCTGCTGTTACTGAGCTCGGCGATTGAGCGCTGGCAGCGCCGAGGCGGCGCGCAGCAGCGCAAGGCCGCCGCCCCAGCGAAGCGCCGCCGGGGCGAGCGCCGCTCCCGCCCTCCGGGGCGGCCGCAGGCAGCCGCTGCCCGGCCCCTCCGCGCGCCCCCCCCCCCCCGCCGCTCCCGGGGCCGCCGCCGCCGCCCGCCCTCACCGCGCCGGGGCCCGCCCGCCGCGCCGCCATGCCGCTCCCTCCGCCTCCGGCCGCTTCCGGGGCCGCCCCGGCGCGCCGCCCGCCCCCGGCCGCACTCACCGCGGCGCGCCGCGCCCGCGCGTCCTGCCCGGGAGCCGCCCGTGGGAGCCGCAGCTTCGCCCCGTCACGGCAAGGGTCTCCGGCCACCGCTGCTCCGGGGGGTTCCTGCAACGAGAGGCAGAGCGAGGAAGCCGCGCAGAGCTCGCGGGGGCAGCTGCCGCGAGCGAGGAAAGAAAGGGGCTCCCGGCCGCTGCCCCGCTCCGCTAAAGCCACCGCTACTTCTGCCGGTTTTCATTCACCCCACAAGCAAAGAAATGCTCGTGTGACATGTACTATGAAGATAACTGTGGTTTCTAGAGTCATTTTTACAGTAACACCACTCTGCTCCAGCCTTAAAAAGGAGGCAGAACAAGCACCAAACCAGTGCCTGCATGAAAAACACTCTGCTCAAAGGCAGCACACTAAAAGCATGCTCTGGACTGGATACACGCAGAGTATCATCCGCCAGTTTGGCTTCCAGCATGTGCAAGTATCACAGTACCAGGGTGTTCCTAATAAGAAGGGAATTAGGGAATTTTCTATAGCTGAGTAAATTACACAATGCATGAAACAAAAGCATTTTTTATTCTTGTAATCAAGACACCACAAATCTTTTCTGGTACAAAAATGGATCAAACTAACATAAAATACTAAAGAGTTGCACAGAATATAGTCTGATTATATCTCCTGCAACAGCTTCTTTCCTAATCCTGTTCCAAATCCTCACATACAAAGATAAATTCTTGCAATCCTGACATGAGGATTATTCCTGAGGTAAAACATAAGCTATAATCTTCACGAAGCTGGCAGTCTCTCAGAATTACGTCTGAGTGTCTGAGCATATCCATACTGCAGGGACCCATTGGGGCTCGTCCTGTGCACGGTAGACAGCCGATAGCAGCTGCGCAGACGCTTCCTGTAAATCATCATTCACAATCACTTGATCAAAGAACTGACCAAACTGGATTTCCATTTTCTTAGCCGAATCTTCCATCTCTTGTAAATCTTCTTCCTGCAAGAGACAGACCAAATCTATATCGATCCTGACTGCTGTGTACAGAGCCAGTCTGCATGGTATCTGCAGAACCCCTTGAGCTATAATAATCAAGGGACAAACAGATGGTGCAGTGCAAGTTAATTCCATTTACAATTGCTACCAACAGCGAAGTATGCACGCTACAGTCAGTTCTGAGCTTCTGAACACAGCTGATTGTCACATCTTTCCCATTGACTTACCTTATGGGTCAGTATGCTCCAGTATATTTTTCATTTGCTCCCAAAGATTACTTTCCTGACCAGTGCCAGAGGATGTTACGGACTGCAGACAAATTGAGTTTGTAACACTTGTGCTCTTATTCTGCATTTTAGCTTTTCCTGCAGATTTCTCCAATGTTCACATCTGTCTTAGAAATTATGATTCATTTCCATCTAAAGAATGGACTGAGGTCTTTGAAATAAGGGGCTAAACTTGATCATGATTTTCATGGAAGCCATGGTGACAAATGTACTAGACACACTGTAAATGCAGCATAAAGACTTCCTATAAGCAGAATGAGTTTGTTTATATAACTCACTACAGAATTTCTATCAACTCTGTCATTAAGTATAACTGAAATACACACTACTAGAAAAAACTGGTTAAATCATTGAATGGAATATATTCCATATATTTCAATGCAAACAATAAATGCATATGTCTCAAATTTTGTCACAAGGCAGTTAATTAAAGCAAGCATTTATAGAACAGCCTCTTTTAAAGGACATTTTGAAGCAAATGCCTCAGTCTAAGTATGAATTATAACCTACTCAAAGCAAATCTAGAGGAAAAAACACAACAAACCACACATGCAGATCTATTTGTGAAGACACTATAATCCTTTAAAGCATTAATACAATTAAAGAAAGCATTATACTCTAATGACAAATTCCCACTGTAATCAATTCTTCCATCTCCAAATCTCACCTTGAATTTCATGTTTACGTAGTAATCTGTAATTATTCTTGCGTTTTTACGAGACTGTCTCATACAGCTTATGCTTGAGGGCTTGATGAATATAATGTAGGGCTTTAATTCATGAGTTCGGGCTACTTGGATGCCCTGCAAATTAAGAGTAATAAAAAGTCAAATTAAAGCATTTTAAGTGTATTCACCCCTTTTTTTAGTCCCATTAAAAAAGCCAATTGTTTATAAAGTACCATTATCTCCAGACCTAGCAGTAATCTTATTCAGGAACACCTGCTTTAAGATGACCTCACTAATAATCCCTGGAGCAGACATTATTAAGCTCCTGTATCATACTGATCACTTAATTCTGCATAGTAGCCTTATCAGGAGATGATTTCAACTGTTATTGTAAGTTTCCCCCCGCCCCGCCCCAAGACTTGATTCAAAGAATAATCTATTATTAAGCATCATAAGCTAAAGTGGAAACAAGACAAATCAGAGCAATTAACCCTATTCCAAAAGCTCAAGAATGTAGAGGATTATTTTTCCTTCCAGAAGATGCCAACTGCAGATTCTCTGCTCTTTTGTGACTCACCTGTGGTTCTAAATCTATTACACAGATCTTCCCTTCATCAAGGACTGTTCGTACCGCATCAACACTGGTACCATATAGGAACCCTTTGTACTCCCCATATTCCAGCATTCTGCAGTAGCCATGAGGGAGGAGAAGAAAAATGAAAGAGCACTTCAGTCTCAAAACAGTTCCATTTAAAGGTGAACTCTGCAAATGAAACCTCTGTGATCAAGACTGAATGACGACAAAACATAATGAATATTGCTGAACCACCTCCACATTCGCTCTTTCCCACTACAATGAGGGCAACAGGCAGGACCTAGTGTCAACCTGGACATTCCAAAAGCATGCATTTTTACTCATCTTGCTGTGACAAATTATTTGTTCATAAGTGGCAATTCTGGTCAATCTCAAGACAACTATAAGAACTTCAATTGTATTATTTATAGTGACAAAACACTTGTCATTTATATAATACTAATTTCACAATCTGAAGATCTCAAAACACTGCGCCACTCAAGGAGTGTAGCTTCTAGTGCTGAGCTTGTCTGTTTAAGTAGAGGGATTACTGAAGCATAGAGGTGAGCAGTCACATTTGACAATTTGACCCTTACAGCTCACATGCTTAGACGAAGATGTCATCACTCCAGGTCTCACAATGAAGATGTATATACAAGACATGTCTGACTCACTGTTCAATTTTAGAAAGCAGTCCAGTTTCCAGAAAGATTAAACTCATAACTTAAAATCACATTAGATGAGCTCAGGTCTTGGAGATCCCACTTTATTTTAGAAGGATGCTGAGATTAATTTTAGAGAAACTTGTTTGTGACTGCACAAATACAACTTCTGAAGCTACAGCCTCAAATAATTTGACAAAAATTTATACCAGACATCTAGAGCAATTATGAGAAGAGCCCAAACCTGATGCCTAACAACAAAACTGTCTTCCCACATCAAATGACAGGAGTAATCCCCATGTTAAGTGACAAGAACAGAATTTGTCTCTGCTAATTACCTGTGGGCATACACCATGTTTTCAAAAGTTTCCTTTGATACATAGTGATACTCACGACCATTCATTTCATAACTCTTCTGAACACGAGTGGTATCTGTAGAGGAAAAAACCCAAAATAACAAGAACAAAAACACAGCTGCAAGTAAATATTTGTAATTTTATAAATGAAAAAGAGATAGCTTTTTGTAATAGAATATAAATTGGTATTTGCATAAGTTATAAAATGAGTTGTTTCCATTTGTTAGTCCAGAGCAAAAGGCTTGTCTACTCTATTGGTTGCCCACTGGCAAGTCCTTGAAAATTAGTAAGCACACCCATACTACTTTGGATAGAAGAAGGGATTTAGTCCAAATACTTTTGACTCAAACCCATCAAGAATTGCTTTAGACCTGCTTCCACAACTCTTTCTTCCTCCTCTGAGGTAAGTTTGATGCAAGTTCATTCTGAAACATCCCTCAAATGTTTCCACACTTACACTTTCTTCATATTTGGTATCTTAAGCATAATGAAATGCTTAAATTTTCAACCAACTTCAGATTCATACATTTCCTGTTTGGTTACCCAAATCACAAGTACCAAATAAGCCCAGGTAGAGACAATTTGTGATTAAATCAAAAATTAAGTTGCATAAATCTCAGTCAAAACAAGAAGGCTAATAAGGAAAGCTGCAAAGCCTACTCAGCATAAACTTTGATTACCTTCATTATCATATCTGATCACTTAAACACTACAAATTTATCCTTATAATATTCCTAAGCAGCATTCTTTATTCAAAGCTGAGGGAAAAAAAAAAAAAAAAAAAACAGGATTAGAGAAAAACACGCAGATAATCTACTGCTCCATAAAGCTCAAGCTACAGCTCCCGAAATCCATAAAGTACCTTTGTTTGAATTGCCAAAGTAAGGAGAATTACAGTACTTTAAACCAAGCCTTAAAAAGCAAACAATTCTACCTTGCAGTAGAGCTGAAAACCATCTATCCAGCAAAGATGAATACTCAAGAGCAAGAGGGAGGTCCCTGACATTTTTCTAATCGTTGATGTGAGGGGTAGGTGGAGAAGGGAAGAACATTACATACGAGGTACAGCACTCTGGAACTGTTGTGGGTTACTTGTAATAAGCCTTCGCCTTAGCTCGTTCACTCCAACTCCTGCAGGACCTGTATTGTTGGAAAAACAACTAATTACTGACAGAGGCACTTTATATGTGCGCTCCCAATTTTCCAACATATGCCAACATGAATAAATTGTAAATATGATGAATTTGTGATTTTAGTCAACAGATAAGCAATGACCTATCACCAGAATAAGAGTCAGATTACTGCTTCTGCTGCTGGATTCCTCAGCAGCAAGTAACCACTTTTTAGCTTGATCCTGTGAACTTAGAGCACACAGAGATCCTTAAAAAAAAAAAAAAGTTACCAAAAGTGACTGAAGTATCTTGATGGGTTCAGGGCACAAAATCACTTCCCAGCAACACAATCATTCCCAGGAGGCAATTCAGCAATGCCATTATAAAAGAAAAAAAAATAGTATCTAATACTTCAAGAATTAACAAGGATTTATCTGGTTTGCTTTATGAGGAACATGGAACTCTGTAGAAGAAACAGCTTCCTTTCAGTCACTAAAATTAAAGACTTAGAGAGCCTGCAGCTCACTTCATACAATATTCACTACAGCAAACATTATTCGAGGCATCTTTAGCTTTCCCTGATGCCTATGATCGAGGTTTTCTAGTTTGAATTTTTGAAGCATTCCTTTTCCCACTTTGAAATACATATATTTTTCATAGTGGTTGTGGAAATACTTTCATGTAATGATTTTTTTCTAATCAGTTATTTTCTAATGAGTTACAAATGCTTTCTCTCTCTTTTTTTTTTGTATTGGCCCCAACTGAGTACAAAACTGAACCATTTCCCCAATAAAATGCACTTTCATCCAGCATCCATAACTCTATGGTTTCTTGTAAAGACTTTTTTTTAAAAAAAAAACAAAAAAAAACAACATTCCTCATCTTAAGCAAAGACAACGATATATACGTTAAACTTTATAAAACTAACAACATGGTCAAATTGCTAGGAATCATTCTTGAATTGCTGCTTTGAGAGCTACCTGCACAGTCCTCAGCCACCACCTGTTGCAATCAGCAGCAGAAAGTTTCAGTGAGTCACACAATGACTGACTGCTTCCTCCCCTGTCACAGGTTGTGAGATTTGCATGAGAAAGTAATTACAGCTTACCCACTAGTACAATTAGTCTGTTCCGGTCTGCTGGGTGCCGCTGGTACCTAACCACCTCCTCATATGGAGCTACAAGAGTGCTGTAACAGCTGCTGGAGCACTGAGCATAACATGACTGCTGGTTAGTCCGGGATTTTCTGCGACACAGGCGCATACTTCTACGAAAACCAGCTGTAAGGGACAAAGGCACCAATACTGAAAACTATACCTGAAAGGCAGACAACTAGTTGTTTAGTCTGGATTGTTTCTGTTACACAAAAATGCACTGTGATTTTGAGCTTTTTGCAAGGTGAAAGCTTATTTCATTGCTGTACTTGGTATGTCAGTTTGGTAGAGCCCTTCAGTACTAAAAGGCAGCCAAGGAAGAGGTTTTAGAAGTAAAACCACAGGTCTTACTGAAAAAAAAAAATCACCAAAATCAGTCCAGAATTAATGACCAAAACAAGATCCCCCAAATGAGCCTGAGTAAAAGTTTCTGGCCATAAAATGCACCACCAGGACTGGATTAAAAGTGTAGCTGGGCCATTCTGCTAAAACAAATCTGGAACATTCACTTCAGCCTCAGAAATTAATTCAAATATTTTAAAGACTAATTTTACTAATTGGGATGAGTTTGTTTCTTCAGGTTGCCATTATAATTATTCTCAATACATGAAAGACAAGGGGACAGCATTATGCCCTAGGAAAGTTAATCTTGAAGGGAAGTCTGACAGTCAGTCAAGTTAAAATGGTGGTGGCAAGGGCTCAGTAGAAAATTAACACGGAGGGAAGTTCACAAGGGGAGAACAAGTATTAGTAGGAGGCAAGTGACGGCTTGAAATCTGAAAGACAGTAGCTAGAATTCAGTTCAGTAAGACTTTACATGAGGTAAAGAACATAAAATTTGATTCAGGCGCAGACAAACCTTTTATCTACATCAAACTCTAACTAAGTTCTTAGTTGCTACATACCAATAAAGACTTGTTGACCAGATTCACCAAATTCCTCCTCTTCTAGAATAAGAAGAGCAAATACCCATGAAGGGAAAAAAAAAAAAAAAGAAGAAAGAAATTATGGTGATAACTGAAGAGCTAGATAGCTAATGATTACCTCTGATCCCACATGGAAAAAAAAAAGATACACACACCATTTCAGTAAACATAATTAAGTACTACATGACAAAATACTCAAATAACATCTCATATTTCTATAAGAAAAAAGCTTAGAAGGTCCTGGTATTTTCTAAAATAGATCTGAAACTTGACATTGTTTTGAAATACTTACAGTCCAGAAAGAACTCCACATAATTTATCATTTCAGGTGAAATCCAGCTGACAAGAATTCTTCAATTATAATATTAGAGTAATCAACATTCAAGTAGCTTAAAAATCCTTGAAAAAATAATATCCTTACAATTCAACTTCTGCCCAAAGGTGTGCTTGGAAAATGTACCAGGCATCTGCTCTTTATTTCTTTTTTCTTTTTTTTTTTTTTTTTTTTTTTTTAGGGGGAGGGTGGAGGGGGAGAGAGGGGGGATGAGAGAGAGATAAATAGTCTTTGGATCAGAGATATCCCTGCCCAATATTCCAGTCTAATCATTTTCCTCCAATTCTTTTTCTTGTCCCCATTCTCACGCTTTTTCTTGTGATGGCTTAACCATTCAGGTTAGCCTTCTAAGTCTCTATACAAATCTTTTAAAACATTTCTTCTGCCAGAATCAAAAATATCAGCTCTCCAACAGATCAATTCTCTAACAACTTTGAAACAATTCTAAAGGTGATTTAAAAACAAGTGTTTACATCTCTCTTTGCAAAAGACTCCTTATTTTCCCCTGCTGACTCATCTGGCTGTCCACAAGCTGTGCATTTTGCCCCCTTATTTATGCCTTACTAAATCAAGAATAAGACAGGGAAGATGCTCTTGCTTTGGAACAAATTATTGCATTTAAAGATATACCTACATTGCATTCACTTGCAAAGCATGAAACGTATCATCTTTTAACATTATTTGACGGTTCCCATAACCACTCAAGTATCAAAACAGTTAGATGCATCTTAGTTGTTCTCCTTTCATGTCTACACACTCTTTACTACTATCAACTTTTTTTTTTTTTTTTTTTTTAAAAAAAAAAACATCAAATCTCTTCCTCCTTTTCTGTATGCACTAACAACAGCTTGTGTGACTGTGGAATGAAACAATTTGACACAGAACTGCTCAATCTGGGAAGAGTTAGGCATGTTGTTCAACTAAAATATACTGATACCATTTTTATCTTCCATTCTTTTGAGCTGCTGTTCAATTCTCTTAGCACTTCTGCCTTGTCTGCCCTCTGTTCTGCAGTACAGAATGCAGTATGGAATTCTACAATGAACCAGCAATTCAGCTGTTGGGTATTGCAAGGGGCATACTGTTCCCCAATAAGCCAGACAATCTCTAATAGATTACTGTTTAAATCTAAAGACAATGGTGGGAGGAGGGGGAAGAGGGGGAAATTAGTGTTACCTTCTTTAAGCTCTTCTGCACGTTCAGATAGACAGAGACATAAAACAATTAGTTTTGAGGAGACAGTCTGTATAGAACTAAACAAAAACAGCCAGCATGGTCCAATACATTAAAGAAGTTCAGGAAACAGATACTGCAGGCTTTAAAGCCAAAATATGCCTAATGAAACATGGAGTGTGAATACTCAGCTCCCAAAGAGACAGCTACAGCGTCTAGGTCAGGACTGTACTTGCAAAACACATAACATAGATGTTCAGCTACTTGTTAAGGTGGGGTGAAATGCACAACAGGAATGATATTTGCAATTTTATTCCTTTATCTGAATACAACAGGAGAGGCAACTGAGCAGTGAATAGGATTGCAGGAGTAACTCTCTAATGAAGTTACCCCAAGTATCCTGGCCTGAAATCAAGAGACTGCCTTGTAGACCTACAGACCTTGGTTCTGTTTTGTAAGCTTTGGGCACTGACAGTCAATGACCTGTGATAGGCAGACATGACCCTACTGGCACGTAGGAACTTTGTGAAGAAATAAAAAGCAGTAGGAAATAAAATTGACACTTTCCCCACAAGATCACCAGTTATCTCAGACAAGAAGTTTAGGGGTCTTGGAAGTCTTAATTTATTTTAGAAGACTGGAATTGTAGAACTCTGAATGTTGGGGATACATGGCTGCCCCTGAAAAAACAGCTTTAAAAACAAAACAAAATACTGATTGGTTGCATGTCATATATAATGCATTTGGTTTGTAAAACTATTTTTGCTTTTTGTATGCCAACCATACACCCAGCCAAGACTAGAAAAACTGTCTTCTCTATCATATCATCAGTTCCTACAGGCACTAGAGGCTCAGGCCTTCCATCACAGCAAGGTAATCCAATTATCCCTCCTGACCTCAGTGCAGTCCTTGCTGCCACAGCTTGCACAGGCATACCTGATTAGAATTTGATAAACAGATCTGTTACTGATGCACAAGCAGAAACACTCACACTTACATTGCCTCTGTGGGTTACCAGGACAAAAAGCTTACTACAAAGGCAATCAGAAAGCAAGAGACTTAAGTCAACATGGTTTTACAGAATGGCTTTTCACACCTGAATGCCATTCTAGTTTCATCTGTTTGTAAGCCACTTGCTTGTCTACGGACAAGTTCCAGCAGCAAAATAGCAAGGAATGTGGAATTAGGTCAGAGGAACTTACCAGATTCAAATGCTTCTTCATCTTTTTAATAATCCAGATAGCAAAAACAGTAAAATTTTAAATAGAATTCTTTTCTTGCTATAGAATTTTGGCATCAGAAATTTTCCAGCTCCTATCAGTCCCTCCCACACACTTTCTCCACTTCTTTCTACACTATGGTAGTCAAAATCCAGCTTTCCATGCTTGAATTAACTGTCTAGTCTCTCTCCACACAATCTTTTTTTCTGGAAATCTGTTCAGAAACTGAATATTCTTGTTCCTGATAGAAATATGTGCAGAAATAAAGCAAACTGTCATAGGAACCAGGAGATGCTGCTCTGTACATAGTATTTTTGTTTGTGTGGCAGCAAATCCATAGTACTTACTGTAACTCAAACTTGCAGCTTTGAGGCATACACCTACTCCCCCTCCCCCCGAGCCCCTAACAGGAACTTGGGTCGGGCTTGGATCTGGGCCTCTAGCTAAAAGATGTACGAGTAAAGGATGTAAGGGCAGGGGGCTTTGGCCATTACAGCTAAAGTCCAATACCTGAATCAATGAGGTTAGATCTCATTTGGAGGAATATTTTTAAGCATGATCATTCATTTCAGCAGAATACTTCACTATAACCAGTCATTCACTGTACAACAGAACTGCAAACTATTGAAAACACTGATATAGTATAAGATTTTCGGGGTATAAAAAAAAACCACAATTTTCTATAGTTAAGGTCACTAGCAGACTAACTCTCTTTATCTGGGAAAGAGAAACAGGTTTTGACTAGTTGCTACCTTGAAGCAGACAGAATAACCTCAAATGAAGTCAGTTACCTGTTTCCACACACTTTTCATCAATCTGCATGTCATCCTCTGTAGATCAGCACAAGATGAGAGAAGAAAAGAAAAAACAAGTCAGTTGAATTCAGAAAATAATGGGTTGGAGGGAACTTTACAAATCTTGCAAGACTGAAATCAGACATTAGAAAAAATGCTTTGAAACTCAAATCAGCTGTAGACCTGTAAGAACTTCACCACTGTGACACTTACTGATGTTCTCTTCAGTGAGCAAACAGTTGTTCTTAAACCAATGCTGTGAAGGGCTTATGGCTGAGAGCCAAATATATCTAATTTGAATTCTCCTTTTGAAATAATAAAAGGTTTAACTTGGCTGTCATTCTGTTTATCCTGCAGATGTCTATTATCACAACAGAACAGTTTTTAACTCCTTCTCTCCTCCCCTTCAGCCTTTGCAAATGGGCATCGTTACAGTATGCTTCATTTAAGGAAAGGGTTTTGTTTAGTTGACGTTTTTTTTCCTCCTCTTGTTAAAAATAAAGAGTGATTCAGCTCTCTCTCTGTCCCCAGACCACATCAGCTCACATCTCTGAAATGCAATGTCATAGGTTTGGGCAATATTGGGGGCTTATTACACTGTTTTGTTCTTGCAGCCAGGCCCAGAGGAAGCTATATTCCAAGTGCAGGGGCATGCAATCCATCAATCAGATCTAGTTCCAGTTCCAAACTCCTTCAATCCTAAGTATCCGCCAAATGTTAGCCTCTAAAGCAGTACTCAGACCTGCTCAAGTCAGCTGCAGAAGGGTAGAGAGAATGAGGAAAAGGCAGTCTTTTGTTTTTCCAAGCAACCCATTCAAATTCTCAGTTCCCTACCAAACACTGCATAGCTGAAGTTACCACTTCAAGAATATTTCAAGTGAACAAAAAAATTGCTTTCAATCATGCTATAAGCACACAAAATGTCAAAAACTTGGCAAATAAACAAAAGAAATCCAAACAGACTTAGTTCTGGCAGCTATTAAAAAGGTCTATAAAACATGTACTATATTCTGCCAAACAGACTCTAGGTACAGGTACACAGTGTAATCCCAACACCACCTCCTACCTTCTTCTACAGTGCTTACTGCCCACAGCATATCCATTGAAGCAGTTAAAAATACAAGAAAATTAATGGTGAAAGAGAGCACCAGCTCTGAGAAACAAGCAGAGCATCAGTGTGAGAAGAATCCTGGGCAATGAAACACAAGAACTTAATCTGAGATATAAAGAACCATAGGGAAAAAAAGGGTGAGGGAGGGAAAAAAAATGTATTCCTTGTCTGGGAAAAAATTACGTGTTTACTGCAAGTTAAATTATAGCTGGCAGAGCAAAATGTATTTGTGATTGTCAACACAAATAAAGTAAAAGGCAGTAGTTCATCTTAGACCTCAAGGAGAAAAGTTGTATCTTTTTCCCAACAGTTCTGATGACACAGAAGCATTCTAAAAATTATCAAGCCATTCAAAAATGGAAATATCTTAATTAAGAACATTTTTTAAAGATTTACCAAATGAAGTGGCACAATTTTAGTGAATGAAATGCAGTATTTAATACATTGCATGACATTTTCCAGTGCAGAACTTTATCTGTGTCCCTAAAAATTCCTCAGGCTAGTCCCATTGTCACATCAGATTTTTTCACACTCATTAGCTATATCCAAGGCCCAATTCCATGGGCACAGAGAGCTCCTGGCTATTACATACTTTAGAAGGAGCTGAATTCAAAGCTGCTGTCACAGTCACATCCTAAGTACACTGGAGATGATGAGCACCATCAGTCCTCCAGGTGCTTCTACTATCAAATATTTATTTCCATGGAAATACTTAACACACTCCTGAGGTTACAATACAACTTCAGGAACAAGGTCTTTTTAATTAAACTGAATTGTATGAGCTTAGATTTCTGTATTCTTGGAAATGGAGACAAGACCTTTCCTCCCTTCTCCATCATCCAAATAGCTTTTCACTCACATATTGATGATTTGAGGCAGAAATGGGGCTGAAGAGGCTGAGACCACCAGAATTCTCGCTGCTTCCTGCACAGAAAGGAATTTATTGCAGTTAATAAAGAAACAAGTTGGTTCACAAGGCCATTATGCTCCAGTTAGGTTCACTGCTTACATAAGATGAAATTAGTGTTAAGCTGAACGAAGACACCAAGAACAGAAACACAACCAACGTCTTCGCTCACTGAAGTGCTGAAGGAAATCCAGCTTTCTGTTGGAACCATTTGAAGGCAGTTTCCACATCAGCAGCCCAGAAGTATTTTAATTTGGGCTAATACGCAAGGACAGGCACATTAACCATACCGTGGTACATGCTTTTAGAAACAGACTAGAGTACCAGTGCTACAAGTGGTAGTTTTGCCTCTATTACTACACAGGACTTTTTGCTTACAGCCTCAGTCACAACTTAGATTTGCAATTTTCATTATACAAACTACAGCTAGGTTTACATACAGTATAAATTACAGCTTTTCCCCTACAATTGTGTGGCCTGACCACTTTGACTGTAACACAGGTGGGGCATATGGTTAGAAGACTAAACTGAGAAGTATGCTATAGCAATTTACTGTTTCTGAAAGCAGCCTATCTGAAAATAACTTGGTATTTATACAGAAAATAAGAAGTCTTCATTTATCCTCAAAAAATTTTTTTCCAATCCTTTTTTCCCCTCTTTTAACCTGTCACAACTCAACTCTGATCAAAAAAAAAAGTCACTCACGCCTCACAAGATACCTTTAAAAATATTATTCATAGGTACAGCTATGTCCTTATATCATACATTTAGTATCCTACAGTCTTCTCTATGTTTTATATTTTAAATCACAGATGATGGTCTTAAGTAGTCAAGTCTCTTAATTTCCACTCAACTTTCAGCTGCTACCTTCTACTAGATGCCTAAGCAGCCAGCAAAGGGACTGGGCAACCACTGTAAACCTTTTAGACACCAATTTGAGGTGAAACAGGTGCTTTTAAAAGCCATTTCTCACATAGGAGCTCTTAAGAAAAAGAGAGTAAGAAGCTGAAAAACAAAAAATAGGAAAGATGACTTGTCAGCTGCTCTGAATCATAATAGTATAACTGATACAAATTTTAATAGAACAAATGAGTAATTGGCTTGTTTTTAGATTTGAAGTCAGAAACATTAAGACTTACTTACCTTCTAAGAAGATGATTTGAGGGTATGAGTCCAGCACAGGCACTGAGATCTGAAACTTTTCTGGCCTGCCACCAAAAAGCATCATTCTGGTCCACGATCTGGAGTATTTCACCCTTTTTAAAAGGCAAACCTGCATCAGCACAAGGTATGGCAGGATCCTGCAAAGGCCAGTAGTCTGCCATTGCTCGCACGTATAGCTGGTAAAGAAAATACACAAGAGTAAGTAGAAGATTTCTTTAGAACAGATACAACACCAGCTTCATAATCACACAGCCCAGTATGGCTGCTATTTAAGTCAACTCATGAAGTCAAATTTTGAAAACAAGTCCCAAATCCTAACTATTCATTAAGGAAAACTGAAGCAGCCTTGTACACCGAAGAGAAATCAGCCTTCAATCTATGGATGACTCTAAAGACTCCTTTATTATCTTAATATGACTATATTTCAACTTATCTTTACTGCTCCAGCAACAGTACTGATGTCAGCTGAGAGGCAGCAGAAAAAAGGTGAGGCCTGCTTAAGGGCTGCAGTGAACTTCTAAGCAACACTGAACTTCTGAACAAACTGTCCATTAGACATTATTGGATTAACTGTGTGCAGTAGAATCTCAAAGGAGGAATGAATCTTACTGTTGTTTGGTTACTGACAGGCCGATCAGAAACTGGAATTAATTTGAACATAATTGTCCCCTCAGACAGGGCCTAAATGAAAGAAAAAAACCAAACTATAATAACTGGTATTCAACACAAATAACCAAGCATAAGCATAACCCAGCATGGCTTTGAGACTACTATAATTATATAATTTGAGATTAATATTTATATTACAGAATGGATTTAACTTAGGCCAACTGATCCAGTACATGACATTACACTGTGTTCTTCTAGAAGAGCAAGCAAAGAAATTTCAAAATCTTGCTAAGTATTTCTAGTTCAATGAAATCCACAGTGCATTGCAAATACATGTAATTTCACCATTCATCCAGACCAAGCTTTTCTACTGAAGTCTAATTTAAATTAGCTGCAGGTCTGGTAAGATAAGTGATGCAAAGGGGGGGGGGGGGAATAATAAATATATAAAAATAAAGAACTCCAGTGAAGTAGGTATTTCTCATACCTAGTCAGGGCAACAACACTGAAAAAGACTTGATATTCACCATATACAGCAATATCTTACTGACTGGGACTAACTCTTTGCAGTGAGGAACTCTAAAAGACTGCTGGCAAAGTAGTGAATAAGTAACAGGGACAGTTTAGTAGAGATTTCTTCATGCAAAAAGGGAGCTAGCTTACAAATTCATTATTTTACTCTGCCTTAGTGCATTTTGTAATGCAGAACTTGTATACAGAACCTTTCCACTACTTTCTTGTGGAAGACGAACTGAGTGGAATGCCCAGGAAAATTATGGATAAGCAAAGTCTGAATGAATTAAGATTTTCCACAGAAGCTGAAGGTGTAAAAGCCACAGTAAAGTTTGTTTCTGTCCAGGACAGGGTTTAGATTAAATTCTTGTTTCATACACGTCTGCTTTTTAGGCTTAAACATGCACAAGACTTGCTTTGTTTTCATGTGAACTTCAGGTACAGTAAAGAAACTATCTGAATTTTCTATTACACGCACACAAAAAGAGCTTCCCCCTCTCAAACTTCAGTATCTTTTTTTGTGGGGCAGGGAGGAGAAGGAAGGAATGTAAAGACAACATACCATTATTTCTAAGGAACAAAGTAGAAAAAAAACAATTCAATACCAGAATATTAATAACTTGCTCTGGCTCAAGTCCCTCAACAGGAACTCCGTTTACTTCCACCAATTTGTCTCCAGCATACAGCAACCCTAACAAGGATGAAAGCAGTAGTTTTGTCACAGCATGGATAATAGCATGAGAGGAAGGGAGAGGAAAAAAATTCACACCCAGCAACCATGTGATACATCACAAGTGCACAGTTGTACCACAAGTTTGGAAGTCAGCTTTGAAAGTTTTATGTATCAAACCTGCATTTCAGAAAAGCATTTCAAATTTAAGCTATATTGCCTCTGGATAGGGCTACAGATTTCTGTGGGTCAAGAAATGCACATGCTTAAGTTTTCTCATTCCTTCCTGCTTCCTTCATATGATACCTTCGCAATCTCTTAATGCTTTGCCCTAAAAGTAGCAGAAATATTTCAATATAGCTCCATTTCCAAAAGCCATTTCCAAATCTATTCCAGCAGAACCCATTATACTAATAAATCACGAGATTTGGAACAAGGCCCTTAAAGACTCCTTACTGCTCAGATGCAGTGGAATGGCTTAGAACTCATCTCTAGTCTTTATGAAGTCTTCACAGTATTGTTTTGCTTTGCTGGACAATAAACACTATCACATTTTCCTTCAACTTAAAAGTATTAAACTAAGAACTTACTCGGCTGTTACATGCATATTGATTTTTCTTCTGTAGATGAGGCCAGAAAATGCTGAAAAACTACTACTGTTCAATTTTACCATTGATGCTTTATTTTTCAGTTATTTTACATTACCCAAAGAACATGGAACACTCAATTCTAGGATGACAAAGTAGTAACATTTCCAAGACAGCTCCTTGAAAATTACTTAGCAATGAATGTTAAAAAAGTGTTCAGTAGACCAGTGCCAAAAAATATTCCAATATATTCCTCATAGTCCACTTTTGTCCTACAGAATCACTGTTGACATTTTCCATTTCTCCATTGGGGAAATGAGCTACTAGTGCTCACACTACATTGCGGTTTTGGATATTACTGATCAAGCTCATGCCAGATTTATCCAGGTGTTGGTGTCAAGAATATGTAATAAAAAAATTGGAATCAAAGTCACTGCAACGTATCACTATTCACACAGTGCTGTCCAATATACACATCTCTGCTCTGAAGGAAGACTAATCATAGAAGCAATTCTATTGTCTTTCTTTGAATACGAATATCTCATTTCAATTTTTTTTTTTTTTTTTTTTTAAACATTGCCTTATTTCAAATGATACATACCACTTCTGTCTGCTAGTCCACCATGGATCACACGGGCAACTGTTATGTCACCTGTTATCTCATGGCGTTTAATGGTGGCACCCTGCCAAATAAAAACAAAGGAAATAAAGCACACTTTGATCACTGAAGAAACCCTCTAAGTTTCCTTTCAAGACACAAGGCTGATCTTTCACAATGATGAAGGCATTTAAAGATGCTACTTTTTTAAAACTGCACAAATCTAGCAGTAACATGTCATTAGTAGTAATATTGGCATTGTACTGTCTCCAACTCCTATCATACTAAAATAACCTCAAGTGACCAACTGTAACAAAATTTTCCTATCTCAAATACTACACTCATCTTTTCCAAAACCAGACTGATTAAACCAAACCATGTTTTCAGCTTGTAATACCAAATATTTTTTAGAGAGTCTTTCAGGGTCCCTCCTCCTTTCCTTCCTCATTATTTTGTCCAAGGGAATAATCTCAGTCATATTGGCATTTTCATACTCTGAGATAAAAACATCTGCTAAGTGTTCAAAACCTGACTGGACAAAGCCCTGAGAGCAACCTGCTCTAGTTGTCCCTGCACTGAGCAAGGAGGTGGGACTAGACGACCTCTAGCAATCCCTTCCAACCTCAGCCACTCTGTGATTCTCTGATTCTGTAAAAGCTGGACAAGAACACACACAGCCTCTGACATTCCTGGAAAGAAAGCGATATGCATATGACATTATTCAATATTGCATAAGTATAAATAATTTGATAGACATAAGAAAGTCCTTAACCAGAGGCTGCTTGTTTTTCACTAAGCAGACAATCCTCATAGCTTCCTCATTCTCAGGTATGTTATCTGGCAGTGGTGGAAGAGTTGGTTCAAAATCTTTCTGGGCCACAGTATCGTGAGCAGATAACAAGGCCTGTTACAAACAAAAGACAAGCAAACAAATAAACTGACAAGCAAAGATCACATAATACTACAGCTCTAGACAGTGATCAGTCAGGAACAGAGGTTAGAGATTAAGTTTGGACATGGACATAGATCCCTTTGACACATTGAAGTTTTCTTTGTTTTCTCCACCTGGGAATTCAAACTGCAAAATAAAATTTTAAGAACAGGCCCTCTCTCTGCTTCCTTTAGAGAACTCACAAAAGAAACATCCCTCTATCTGGTGCTCTAGTGTAAGAATGAAGGTTTTACAAAAACAAAAAAAAGTGTTCTTTTTACGCGTCACTATTCTGCCTCAGCAGCTTAGAATCTGTCTTAACTCTGTAAGAAACAACTCTCTCAAATATAGCCCTTAAACAAAATGCAGACTACTACAAGTACTTCAGATACACAGTCCACATGCGAATTCACAGCCAGATTAGTACATGACAAGACAGAATTAAGCCTCTTCTGGCTCCTTTGCTAATTCCTGTGAACAGCTGGCTATCTGTTTCCATTCCTACTGCACACCTCTCTATGGGAAAACTCTTTCTTTCTTTAAGCAGGCCTTGCCTTTAGGTGTGGAGCTCTCAGAAGTCGCTTTAGCTCTTTGATCTCTCTGGACTGGGGGGCTTCACGCAGTAACTCCATCACCTAATAAACGTAAGGGATAAAGCATAGAGACCAGTTCTGCCAAAAGATTATTTTAAAGAGAGCTGTATACTGAATTTAGAGTAACATGGTATAACAAGCCTTAAGGTCTTCTCCTGTCCCCACCCCCATAAGATGATTGCTCTAGAATTGGACAGTACCATAATCAGCCAGTTTAAAAAAAAGAAAAAAAGAAAACAAAAAAAGTTCAAGAAGAGGATGTACCAGTACCAGCTAGGATCAGGCTACCACTAGCAATCAAATAGATCTGTTTCACAGTGTGGACATTCTTTAATTTTTTTCTCCTATGCTCCAATCAATTTCATCATCAGTGTAAGTTTCTCCACCTAGTCATCAACTCTCACTAATTCAGTAATTTAAATAATTAATCAGCTATTATGATCAGACTGTTTTAAGGTATTCATAACACTGAACCACAGTGGAATAGGAAGAAAATTATAAGGTCTGTGGTTAAAGCAAAAAGTTATGTATTCATTACATTGGTCGGGACTTATGCAGCCTAGTGACAACAGCAGTATGCATTTCTCATCCCTCTCTGAACATGACAACAGTTGTCAACTAGTTTGATAAACGTGTGTGAAGAAAGGCTCTTTCAAATTTATGTAGCATACTCATGTACGAGACATGTAAAATAAATACAAGAGCATTCTTATCTGTAATTAAGCAGACTTATCTGGTGTTAAGTAAACCAATCTATTGTGTATACACAATCTTACCTCTTGATTCAACAAACACGCTTGCACTGTGACAGGAACTGGTCTTTTTCCAAGATAGTGATGGAGGCACTCATAGATCTATTGCATATCATAATAGATAAGACATAATTTGATTTGCTCCGTTTACATGACTATTTAGATATATACACAACATATGAAGGACAATGTTGTATTTTCAGGAATTTCTCAGTACAACTAGAGCCAGAGGGTTTGTTACCAATTGAAAATGTTGAACACATCTGACATTGAGCCTGTAGGTCAGGCAGAGGTGTAAGGACAAAGAGCTTTTATTTCTAGGACTTTATGAAAGAGAATATATTTTTCCTCAGCTTAACCAGAAGTATTTTTGTTCCTCTTGACTGCTGATATTAGTCCTGATATTAAAATCATTAGCAGTATGTGCAAATGAACATTTACTGTCCTAACATAGCAAAATGAGGTAGCTATCCACTAGATGTTCTCTATGAAGTTTTTTTATTTGCAGCTAAAAATGACTTTACCTTTAAGAGTGCTTGCAGCCAGCGAGATCTGAGCAGGTCATATAACATGCCAACGCCATTGACATCTCTTTTACAGAGCAAACTCAGTTCTTGTAGCACTAGAGTCAGAACATGAGATAAACCTGAGCCCAAGAGACAGAAAAGTGCAACACATTTCAGTACAAACAGAAGATTGACTAAAGCCAACCAGTGACCCAGACCTTGAGAAAAGCAACTTACTTCAATTTAAACTTTCAAGAAATATACATTGTTTCCTGTCAACTCTGCTTCAAAACCTCTCTTGCAGTCAACTCTTGCATGAGAGCTTTCTTTTGTTTTGTTATTAATCAGCAGGTTTAGGTCAATGCAGGTAATTTTTCACATATGCAAGAGAAAAACACCCAGGGAATCCCCCTAACAGCTTGAGTTCAAGCTCACACCTCTTGTTGAGAAGCAGTAGGTATGAGCAATTGCCTTGTTCATCTTACAGGCTACTCTTCTCAATGACCCACTGTTTGGACCAGAGATTGACTGTCTTCCTCCACTCTTGAGTGCATCAGACATCTTGGAGTATCACTAAAATTGCACATTCCCACCAATGTATGTAATGTTATCAAACATTCAGAATGCCTCCCAGGAAAGGGGAAGAGTTGTTCTTGCTATCAGAAATGGTACTTGTTCTTTCAGGAACAATACCACCCCCAACCTAGACTGCCCCCAATCTATTAGGAACAAAAGTAAAAAAGTCACTGTCTTCCTGAAATTTCAAAGAAGCAGAGTGATGACAAATAGATTTGATACATTACACAGAGTCAGGTGCCTATATGCAAAACGATGTTTTTTTTTTTTCTCTCTCTCTTTTTTTTTTTTTTTTTTAATGTCCATGGCATTTACTTTCATCTCAGAAATGGCAACAGATTGTTTCTGGTATCTGGTGCTCTGCCCAAGTAAGTCAATTTTTATGACACCACTAATTGATCACCATACCAAACGCTACAAGTTAGATTTATTCCTGTCTTTAAAGAGACTGAGAGTTAGATACTTCCACTGAAAGTCAAAAGACAGTAGGCTCTCAACTCCTGTGTGTTTTGGTAAGTCACAAACTGTCTTTTTGCTTTTCAGTATTGAAATAATCATACAATATGATTTTAAGTTAAGTTTTCTTCTATTTTTTTTCTATATTTAATTTTTCACAACAAAAATTGGCATGTTTCAATGAGTAACACTGCAATGTAGGAAACACCGAAATAAAACTAAGGCTCAAGGAGCTGCTATATTCATGTCATCTGAAGTCAAAATGTCCAAATTATTTTTTAAAACTACAGCTTATCCAGCAGGCCCAAAATAACTGAATGCCCTCTACTGCAGACTCAACATAATCAGCTGCTATCATCCAGTAACAACAGTTAACTTGAACATGGCAACCTTCTCTTTTACTTGCATCTCTCTTGAGCACATTTTCTATACCTGTTGATGGTTACTATTTTCCTACATCAACTCTAGGTCTTGATATCAACACTCATAGGTGCTCTTATCTTCTAATATAGTCTCATCAAGATTACTTTCTTTATGTATGACATTATACGCCCCTTGCAGATGCGACTTTTGCCTCAATCACTAGGCAGAATTATTGAGTATTTAAACTGTGAAAGCCTGAAAATGTAGCCCACTATGAAAGCAATCATTTATTTTCTGGAAAGCAGACATCTAAGCACTCATGAAAACAATAATGAAGATCCTTAAACTCTATGGACCCTAGTTTGCTCCAACTTCTCTCAAGACAGATTGAGCCCCAGAAGGAAACACCATCAAAAACCTCAGGAATTTAAAAGGACTCTCTTGCACAGGAATCTCCCAGTGTTGAATAAAACACTACCTTTGGTAGAAACAATTAAGATCTTTTCCTGGTTGCTCTGTTGGAGGCAACTTGCACAAGCTGATCTTCCCCAACAGTGCTAACCCTACAGCAAACTGGGCCAAAATAAGCCAAGAAGTTCCATACAGAGGCACAGACTTTCCAATTACAGAGAATCATTTCCTTAAGCAAAAGACCTCTTGCAGTTAATCAATAACTCCCAATGCAGTTGCTGAGACCATTGGCTTTATAAGTCAGAAATAAGCGCCAGGTATTCTCTTCTGACCTGCTCTAAAAAACTGCATACCACCACTAAGCATCAAGAATCATATCTACTTTCAAGCAGCAACGCTTTTGAACATGGTCATCTCTGCTATGACTCAACAGAAGAGTAATTATGTAGAAGAAAGAATAAAATTTGTTGCCAGATCTCCTTCATATGGAAAAACATATCCAAGAGTTGAGTACCATTATCTTGGCTGCAGATTGTTGGCACCTCCATCTTTTCCTTCATTCAAAGAGATTCCACTCACTTCTCTGAATACAACATTCGCACCAAGCAGGTTTCAGAGGTAGATGCTGAACTAGGGAGGAGAGCATATTCATTATTGCAATGGTGTCAGGTATTTTAAATTGATAAGAAAGCAGAACAAAAAAAGAATGGAAGGGATAATCATAGTGAACAACAGGTTACAAGTATAAATTAGGGACAGGAATCTCACTGGAAATTCAATTATCCACTAGCATTCAAAGGCAAACAGACCAATCTCAACTACAACATGCCTTTTAATTCTTCATGGAATTTTCACTAGTTTATTTTATTAAGCCTTCTAAAATAACAAGCTTTTTTTCCCCATCATCTGCTCCCTAGCTTTTTAAATACACTATCACGGAAAAAATGGAAAAATACCTTTTTTTTTTCTTTTTTTAAGAACTTAAGTTTATTTTAAACAAATATAGCTTGTGAAAAAGAATCATATTCAATAACAATTTACGCTTAGATCCACTTGTTATTGTCACAGAAAATTAAAATGAAAGATTGAGAGTTTCTACTGCATTTTCATTGAGCAAGGGCATGATTTTGCAAAGAAGGGGTCCCTGTTTCTATCACTGACTATTTAAGCCTTCTGACGGGTTTGTTCCACAAAGTTTTAATATTTTTCTCTGCATTTTCTCACCTCTCTGGTATCATCTCTCATACATTTATAGTTGGCTGCTACTCTTTGAGACAGTCAAAGAGCTTATTTTGAAATTTAAAAAACATCCTAAACCATCTTTCAATATAAAAAGGAAAATTGTATTACCTCATGATTCATATTTTGTATTTTAAAATAGTAATTGTTAGAGAAGTAAAGCAGGAAGCAAACACACAGATTTATTAATTTGTATCCAAGCCACCCTGAACTTCCTGCATGGAAGATGATTTTGGAAGGCTTATTCGTGTAACTTTCCCCTTTCCCTCAAACTTCTATGACAATTTATCACTCAACTATAACATTTTCTTAGACTGAAAATGGAGAGAGTTTGCCAATCTGTTTCTTACAGTACAGAAGACAGTACAAGATTGTGTTGGAGAACTCACAAAACTGTTCTTTTACAGTTGCGAACAAATACGGGAACTACCCAGGGAGCACCATTTTCATTTTCTTTCATTTATTGCAGACTTGTGTTGTCTCATTGCTCCAGGCTTAGGAGAGAAGCCTGAGAGAAATTTATTCACCAAAGAATCAAGAATCCATATGTGTGAGATCTGAAGCAATCCAGCATCTTTCTTGCATCCTAGTTGATCCAACTTCAAATTAAATTTGATACAAATTTCAGGATATTGTCATGATTGCCATTATCGTAAGATTACTCATGAAAACCTAAATATTTAAACTGATCACTCAGGAGCAGATTCATACTCTAAATTTAGAGTAAGAACTCTAATACCAGATATTTGAGCATCTTGGCCAAAACTGAACAATAGCGTGACAGTATGTGGACAGTGAATGCCTTACCAGATTCTGTTAAATATATAGCTTAATCTTCTGGATTATTAAAGCAAAAAGGCAGCCATTTTCTTCCAGATTGTTCTGTAGACAGGAAGGAAAAAATTAGAAAGCACAAGCAGGAGATATATTATCTTGATCTGCTTATAAAAGCAAAACACATTACTGTCACTTTCACTGTACTACTAAATGCCTATTTTTAGAACATGCTTCCTCTTTTCTTGAATCTTCAAAAGGGAGAGGAGATAAGGAAAAAATTCATTCCCTTATCATCCCTTAGCTCAAACATTTTATTGTCAAGTATCTCTAATTCATCCCAAGTTCTCTACAGAACCCTCAATTATGTAGGTTATATAAATTCTAACCCAAAGATTGCTTTTAAAATTGATTTCTTCTTTCAAACAGTATCAAAATACAGTCTGATCTTCTCCAACTAATGCAACCTTTCTATTTCAGAGATATATTATATTGCATCATCATTTTTCCATTGAGAACAACTATTTTTCACATTTTATGAATGTAAAATTGAATCCTTCCAGATGCCCACAGGGGGTTTTTGAACAACAGTGCAATCATTTGATGTTTTTAATATTCTGAGTTCTGTTCCTTTAAGGGTTTGCCTTCCCCTGTGTTAAGCTTAGCTGATCTGCCTAATGATGGATTTAACAAAGGAGGTCATATAGATCTAGTCATGAATTCTTGTTTCTTAATTGCTGAAGACATTAGGAGTAGCGTAGTGCAGAAATCTTTATTGTAGAATGGTACAGACAAAGAGAGAGGAAACCTATGTTGGAAAACACATTCAAGACAGTGGCTCCTTGTTTTCACTGAGTATCAGTCATACTGAAACACAAATAACCCTAAGGTTCTGGAGCATCTCTTTAGCACAGGTGACCCCTCCCTGCCTTCTGGAAACAGAATTTGTAGCTGCAAATTCAGCTGCAGAAGCATTTATAGAAAACTATGTGATCTGAGAGTTTTGTCCTAAAAGGAAACTGTTTTTCTTAGAGTGTATCTTATAATCTGCATCTGAGAAACCTAATTTCTTAATGTTAATTCTAAAGCTCCTCCAGCTTTTAACTATGTTTTTTTTTCCAGGTTTTTCAAGCATTAAAGATAGCCTCTACCAACATCTGTCATTACCAGGTATGATAGCTGTTTGTTTTGTTTTTCCTTTAAATAGTCCACATAGACACACAAAAATGCACTCCTGAACAAGGCTCAGGGATTCAAAATGCAGATTACAGTTCTGTGATAAAGATCATGTGAAGACAAATGAAAGGTGAATATCCAAGTGCTTTGGATGTGCTACAAAAGAGCCAACTCCCATTTTAGGTTATATTTGGCATACTGAAAGCCCACATTTAAAAGTCACATCACATGTGAGTGTGCAAGCAATAAAGGATAAAAGGCATTCAGCACTCTTCTAACAACATGTCCTATTTAGGACTTCTGTTTTGCGTTAAATGAACTTGAGTAAGCCAGTTTTATGACTGAATTACATCAGTCTCCTCTTTTAGTCAGTGTGAAAGACATTTTGTCTTTGTACATTGACACGTAAGTGTTTTAATTAAAAAAGCAGCCCTAAACATAAGTGGAGTAACCTGACATTTTAAGCAAAGGCTGAGATCTGTCTTTTCAAACCATAGATCCTGCCATACATTATGGCAAGTCTGAAGTGGTATAGGTTAAAAACACTGAATAAGCCTTACACTGATACAAGTCACTGGGTAAACTTTGGATAACCACTTACATGCGTAAGGTTGCTGATGCAACAACATAAGCTATTACCATTTGCAATCAGATATACTCAATTATATGACTAATTCTGCCTCTCACTAAAACACAATCCTACAGCTCCACTGGGAGTGCCAATATCTTGTTTGCATGGGGGTTACACCACTTACATGTTACTTCCTAAAACAACATTCAGAAAAGAATGTGTATGCACCAAATTGGAGTTATGTGAGGCTGCCAGCATTACTGACTTACCCTACCATTTTCATTTCCAGCTGTTTACTGCCAACAGTTGGGGCTTCCAAAAACAAAACTGACAACACTAGCCATACAGCTGATTTGCAAACAATGTTCTAAATATTTCAACACAGGAATGGTTTGTTTTACAGTCCCATATCATCCTATCTTCTAGGTTATCCCTCACCATACAAGAACAGTCAGTTTCCTAAATTGCTTCTAACAGGAGTAGTTAGAAAAACGAATCTAGCTTTAGCAAAATGAGTCATTAATGCATAGAATCTGGCATTCAGAAGGAAGGAAAGAAATTCTCTTTTTAGCTCCTACTCTCATATCACATGTATCTCTAATATTTAGCTAATAGGAATTAAACAGACATCACAAGTTTAATCGGGGTTGCTGTAACTACAATAAACTAATTTCACAGTTGCATAGGGAAAAACATCTCTTTAGTACAATGGTTTCACTATAGAGCATATTGTCTTACCTGCAAATACTGCAGAATCCACTGGAAATTCGCCAAGACCTGAACATGGTGTAAAAGAATATTTGTAGGATGTTAGCAGAGCAAGTAACCTCACTGCCCTAGCTAATCTATGGACATCCTCTCCTTTCTAATCCCCAGAAACCTAACCTTAGAACTACTCACTACCAGGGAGAAGAGAATAAATCCCCTTAACCCTTTTCTTGCTTAAAAAGCCTACCTTAAGTTCTCTCATTTAAGCAGCTTGTTATTCTCAAAAACTTTCCCAGTGAATAGGACACTTAGCTCTTAGAGTCTCTCTTCAGTTACCAACTCTGCAATTAGGACAATACGTAATACTGCAACCTTGATCTTCTGCTGCTGATTACAGAATTTCTGCTACAGCACAAGAAATGCCTGGCTTTCAATTTTAGGGTGGCGGGGAGTGGGAGAGATTATAATAAATTATCAGAAATAACAGTCCCGCAGGTTAACTCATTTCTTGGTTAGCTACAGAAACACACAATCAAAGCTGCCCTGCACTGATTTCCAGATGCCTCACAGTCCACAAGTAGGTTATAAAGTAGAATCTGTGTCAGAAGCACATTTAATCCTAAAATTCTCTTCAGCTAACAGATGAGTTATATACCAGAAAGACCAAAAATAATCCAGCTCAGGCAGTCTGTTTTCATTAATCAGCAAGTTAAATTCATATGCTCTATCACTGCTTTTTGTAAGAGGTGGTGTATATAAAAAGGCAGATTGTTTTTGTTCTTTAGTTCTCAACTTCGTATCATTCGATCTGAAGTTAAATAAATATTGAAAAAAAGTTTTAAAATACAGAATTTAGGTGGCAGCATCCATACAGATGGAAATTTACAGGAGGCATAAACTTTAGAATTTTGGATAACATCCGCTAAAAATGTCAGATTTCATAAACTGCCACATTACATATGGCAGTCACCATTCACATTTCTAAATGTAGGCTAAAAAAAAAAAAAGTCAGATGGAAACACTGGCTTTAAAAGATCATAACTGAAATACAGAAATAGAAAATCCCATGATGAGCAAACAAAGCTAATACTAACTTGTCATTATAGTAAGGGGAAAAAAAAAAAAAAAAAAGGAATTCCAAGCAGATAAATCACTTACAAATTAGCATCCATCATGGTACGAGGCTCACACACATCCCGCCACTATTCTTTGATTCTTTGTCCTCTCTTGCCACCCGCCTCCAAAAAAAAAAAAAAATAGAGGTTTTGGAACTGCAGGTTCAGCAGAGGGAAGTTTTGCTTCTAATGTTACACAGAACTGCAATAGCTTGTTTTGTGACTGCTTTAAAGAATTAATATTGACTTCATTCATAAATCTGAAGAAACATTATACGCTGACCTGTTCTATATAAGTTACCTTGCATACTCTTAAAGCACCAAGATTATCAAGAAACCATGATCTTACTGTCTTCAACGCATGATACATATTCTGCTTCAAACTTATTTTTCAAAGGTAACAGGGGAGTTTTAAGCTTACCAATATGCAGCTGTCTGTCAGAATGTGTTTTTCTTCTCCCTCAACAGGGGACAAAAATACAACAAGTTCTATACTCCCTCAGTCTCCATGATATGAAGTTTCTTTGCTGCAACACTCCCCTTGGCACTCTCCTGGATAAATAACAATATTAGAAACATCTAAAAGAATGCTGATATCTTGGCTAAATAGGGAATGTATTCTGGGTTCACCAATATGTAAAATTTCCATGCTGTATGCACATTTTCACTTACTGCAGTATTTATTTGGATTTTTTCTTCTTACTATTTTTCTTTTTGTCCCTCAAGGTCCACGCATTAGTCTTCCAAAACCAAACCCCAGGTTTGTTTCGGTTTGGTTTCAGTTTTACTTACAAAAGATCAAGAAAGTCTCTTCAGTATCCTGTTTAAAGACTAGGCAAATACATTTAAGTATCCATTAACCTGGTATTTGTAAATAAAACATCATAATGAAACATCATAACTGTTTATAAACAACAATCTGACTCTTCAATTGGTTATATATATTTAAGAGGAACATTCACAGTAGATTAAAAAGAATTTGAGTTTCTGTTAAAGTCAACTTTCACCACTATTTTCAAGAAGAGTTTCAGCCTTCAAATGCTCATGCCCCATACAATTTTTTGGGGAAAAAAACAAAAAAAATCTTTTCCTACAAGGAAATCCCAAACAGAACCAAAGCTGGTACAGTACCCATCACCACTTTTTCTGCTTTAGTTTATTTTCATAAAAGAAATAGTAATGGTCTAGAACAGCTGTCTTTCATGCAATAACTAACCAAGCATGCGTTCTGCTCACAGTGAAATATTTGTAAACAGCCTTGCCAGAATTGCTTTCTCCTCTTCTCTAATAAAATTAATAATCTCAGAAAGAACAATTTTTTACTTTATTATGAAAATTGCTACATTACAGTCACTGTTCCCAACAGTATTTTGACATATGTTTCTTTAACCATTTAAGTGCCAATACACAAGCCATGATTATTTTTTCAAAATATGATTAGCATTAGCTATGGAAGTTTGAGATAACTTAAGCCATTATAACATTCAGTAATCAATTCCCCTCTGCCTTTTTTTTTTTTTTTTTTTTTTTGTGTCAGTCATGGTGAAGAAGAGCATCTACAATACCCAAGCAGTGTTATTGGTATAAACAAACAACCATAAACCACAGAAGAACGCACACACATACACAAAAAAACCTCCACTGAAATTACTTGTTCTCTGTATCTTCAAAAATGCAATGATAGACATTTTTCTTTGACACATAACTAACCGGCAAGTTACAGGCAAAAGTCTCAAACTTAATCCACTGTCAGTTTGTTGGAAAAACATATTCTCATTTTCCTATTACACAGGACTTTCTTCTTTTCTGAAGAAAGTGTTTATCCTTGGATCTCAGGGAACAAAGTTGAACACACTATGGATTTCAAGTATTTAATTCAGTGCCAAAATATGAACTAGTCAACGCCTTTTTTCATTAGCAGAAAGAGTAGTGAGTGCCTACATATTTGTAATTCTAGTAAATAGGCAAGTCTAACAATGTGAATATTTCCACAATAGCATATTATGACACTGCTTTCAGCAGTTCTGTTCAGCAGAAGATGCCTCAAAACCTTTACAGCAAAACACACTATGGGCTACTCATTATAAATACTATCATTGTCATTTTTCAACAAACATATATAGTAATAGCTTAATTCAGGAAGACTGGTTCTGTGGTGTAATTCACTCTTTAAACATCCCTGTTGACAAACCAGTAATAATAAAGACAAACCTATTTTAGAAGCTACATGACCCAGATTTTCATATGTACTCTATGCCTTTTTGACGTACTGTTAATTTAAAAGGAATAAATAATTTTTCTGTTAGAGTCATTTCTTCTCAGAAAGTGCTTGGCAAATCAAATTCCATTATCGCTATCTTCATCATCTCTTCATAGCTAGCCTCCAGCTGCAATTCTCCAATTTTAAAGTTCAAAAGTAGTAAAAACAGAATGTGTTCATCTGTAACAAAACATCTGTAACTTCAGAGTATTTTCATGTCTGTAGTGTTATTTCAGGGAAGAAAGTGAGTATTAATGAAGTTCCACTCCGTAGATTATCCCAGAGTCAGGTCATAAATGATGGTCTAAGTAAGTTTCTCATGTTGAATCTGGTAGTAACATGCCTGAATTAAAACAAAGTTCAGTTTAGCACATATGCCAGTTTTAAGGAATCTGATAAAGTACCATACACAAATAGGTTGAACTTTTTCTATCCAAGAAAATAGGCTTTCTGCAAGCAGTGACAGTGACATTGCAACACATGAGAATCTTATGATATGTAAACAACAAAAAACCCAGGAGCTTTCAATAACAAATTATGTCTAACTCTTTATGAAGTGAGATAGCACAATTTGAGACTCCAAACACTTTGGTTCCCAGCTTTGGCAAGATGTACACTTTCTTGCTCACAAGTCTTTTGCCCTCTGATAGAAGGGCTCAAAAATGAAAATATTTTCTCACAGAACAAAGAAGCAAGGATTAAGAGTTTCAAAAGCACTCTGATACCAAAAAGCAAAGACTTCTATCACCTGGATAAATACTTTGACCATAACTTTCACAGCTGACCTGCTGCTGCTGATAGCTATTCACTCCTTAATGCCAGTTCTGTATGACTTGAATCAGTAGTGGCCAGAAACTTAACACAAACATTTCAGGAAATATTTGTACTTGGACAAAATAAGATTCAGCTCTTACTAAATAAAAATATTATTTTGAGAAAGTTCAACTCAGATCTTCCCTTCTTGTAGCATTATAAAAATAACAGGTGGGAAAAAAACCCAGATACATTCCCAGTTTTCACAGACCAAAAAACACAACCACGTTCTTCTAGCTGCTCAGCATGCAATTTTTACTTAAAGTATTTTCAGGTTATCTCCCTTCCTCCCACCTCTGCCTCAATAAAAAAATAAAACCACAACTGACTTGTCTAAACCCAATTGTCTGGAACAATTTTGATGAAACAAGACAACATCCTACTATTACAGAGGTCTTTGGCATACAATGGGATTTTCACCTCAACAGAGATCTCTCTCTCTTCTCCCATACTTAGAAGAAGTACTAGAAAAATACTAACTAGAATATAGAGATTGACAAAGGAATCTTTTTTTTGGGGGGGGGGAGGGGGGAATTGAATTCTTGATGCATCTTGATGTAATGTCAGACAAACATCATTAGTCACTCAAGAGAAGCACTTCATTCCAATTTTTATAACAGAATTAAAATTTGTTAAGTTGCAGGAGAAAGACAAGACAAGTGAGCACAGCAAAACAGTCAGCCATCAGTATTGCTTTTACATTTACATATTGCATCATTTTATTAGTAGTTTTCATAAATACTAGGCTACGCTAAGCTCTAAGTTAAGTTTTCTTGCTCCTAATAGCTAAAAACATTGATTAAAATTGTCAAGGAAGTTATAACTTACTGTTTGTAACATTGTCTTAACCTGATGAATTCTCCAAAGAGTTTTTAATAACCCTGAATGATTCTCATACCTTCAAGGTAGTGAACATGATGCCTTGTTCCCCGTGCTGAAGATAAGGATCCATTAAGTCTTCAATTAAGTGTACTTCAGACCCCAAATTCCTTATCCTGTCACATGTGGGAGAGGGAGAGGGAAAGAATAGGGTGAAGAAAGATACCATTAAAATCTGTCCTCAAGTGCTCCACAAGAATCATGCTTTTTCCTAATTTCATTCTGAGGTTACAATCATTGCAGTTTTAATTCTAAAATTTATTCAAGCCCAAAGCAAAAAGTCAAAATGGAAAATGTGAAGTTACAAAAAGCTAAAAATTAGTCTGATAATGAGAAGCAGGAAAGCTTAACATGGGTGTACCCACACCGCCTATGCCCTACTTAGGTATGATGCTACTCTTAGTACCTACCTGGCTCGTAGCACCACATAGAGAAAAACGGGAAATAAGTCATCCATAGACCACAGGAAATCTTCCTGAAGAGACTCAAGTACATTCTGAGAGATCTCTTCAAAAGTTTGTTGGATCACCTTCAATTTGTCAGCTGGGGTAAAGGTAGTACTATTTGGAGAGCAAAACCGAAACAGGGTAATAAGTGAGAAGTTGTTTTTTCAGATTAACAGCTCCCTTCCTCCCACCTCCATTAAAAAAACAAAAAAAAAGAAAAAGGAAAAAAAAAGAACAGAAAACCACACAACTGACTTGTCTAAACTCAGTTGTCTGGAATAGTTTCGATGAAACAATACAACCTCTTACCATCACAGAAGTCTTTGGTGTACATTGTGAGTATTTGCTTCTAAATTAAGATGACAAGCTGCTAGTTAGTTTTTTTAATTTCTACCCCCTTTGCCCCCCAAAGGTAAGCCCACAGATCATTCATACCACATAAGTCACAGCTGCCAAAGCCATGTAGCACCCCAAGCTATAATTGCTGGGTCAAGGGTTTTATTTGCACTATTACAAACAAGACAGCCTTCACAGCTTTGCACTATTTTTACAAATTGATGGGGGTGGAGAAGAGGCCTTTCTAAAATCCTTTTGATTTCCATTTAAGTTCTTACAGCAGAATTCCTTTTATCAATTAACAGATATGAAAAGCTTCTCACAAATATGTTTTTGTCTTAATCATTTTTTTTTTAAAAAAATCACCTGTAGATCTGACTAGATATCCTTTCACTTTTAATTCTAAATGGCATCCTCTGTACATGCCTCAAACTGTCCCATTTATTAGGCTGTACTTTTCTCACTAGGAGAATTTGGTATCATTTCCTGTAGGAACTCTGAAACTTCTACCTGACCTCTCTTACCAAAACGAATGAGGAAAAAAAAAAAGACAATAAAGGATCACAGTCAAATAAATTAGACAAATACCACTGTAGCAGGAACTGGAAAACATTAAAAAGACCAACTTCAGAGGATTACCTGATTTGCTGTAAACATTCAACCGCAGAAGCAAAGCAGGCATCTTTTGTATTTGGTGATACCTATGCAATGAAGAGAAGTTTTATCATTCAAGTTCAAGCAATTTGAGAAAAAAAAAAAAGAAAGAAAAGAAGAAGAACACGAAACAAAACCCCCAAATTCCCAAAGACTATTCAGGACAAGAAAAAAATGCAGCTACTGTAGCACTAGTATAAGGGGCCCCTCCCACATTTCTACTGTAGCTAGGAGCTAAAACCATCCAAAAATCTGCCTATATATAATTTGTAAGAGTTTTGCTTAAAATTCGGGAAATGCTGTACTGAATAAATCAATATGCTACAAAGGTCATTTATGTTTTCAGATACCTTCCAAGTCAAGGAAGATGGAGAACCTTTGGAGCCTACAAAAGCCAGACCAATCAATACTCAACACGGACTTGGGTTTGGAGCAAACAGAAAAGAACCAATACAAACGTTGTTAGCTTTTACCATGCATCTGAGCCTAAGTCTTTCTGGATGGGGGAGGGAGAGAATGGACAGATGAATGGGTGCAAAAGACCAAGAGAAATTGACAGAAATGAGGATATTTGACAGGGGAGAGAGGCAACAAATATGCTGTCTTGGTGTTCAATTGACAAATGACCCAGCAAAGAAGGTAAATGGTTGCAAAAACAAAATCCTATAACTGCATAACTCAGAATTCACATGCCACATAATACTTCAGTGGAAGGGCTCTACTATATATATATAAAAAAAAAATAAAATAAAAGACAAATGCTGAAAAACCTCAAACAGCTAGAAGGATTTTACCTAGTACCTAAAAACATCAAAATCTGGAGTAACTCAAAGATGTTATTGCTGCAATTTGAAACATTTAAAGTCTGACCAGAAGTTTGCACCATGTCTTCTTAAATGAACCTTTGATACTGAAGTGTCCCAATGCTTATGATTTGGGAAACCAGGAACATATCCTGCTGAGAACCCATAGCCTTGGGGAGATCACTCTTGGCTTGGATTATTGTTACAATCTTGTAACACTCCATCTCTGTTAAGGAATATCAGATTGCCTGTATCCAGGCAGCAGACTGAAGTGATCAGAATAAGCATCTTCAGGGTGATAGAAGCTTCAGAGAACACAGAGCTAGCACACAGACTGTTCCGCAACTATCTGGAAGAGCTTTTTCCAGGGCTGTGGAACATGCACAGAAACCAATCCTCCCCCCCCCCCAAAAAAAAAACCACAAACCCAAACCAAAATAAACAACAAAAAAACCCACCTCTACCACACACACCAGAACTGAAAAAAGAGATGCTGAACTGTTTGAAGAGAACAAAGTCCTCTATTAAGTCAAAGCAGTTCTGTCTGAGTATATATATTCACACTGCATTCACCAGAAGCCTTTAACCTTGCACTGAAAAGACTGAATTCTAGTGCAAAACAGCTTGGTTGCTCTCGCAGAGTCAGAACACAAAGCAAATTAATCTGCAAGTGTCTGACGTACAAAGATTTGCTCACAATGAATACACATAAAACCAGCAACCAGTCTGATGAAAGCCATGCTTCCAATCATTACAGACCTTGCCTAAGCCACAGTTATAAATAGGTAAGAGGTAATCTGAATATAAGAGGATCTAAATGATCATAAAAAAAAGAAAATCTCAAATAAAATACTCATTGCAGGCATGATTTAAAGAAAAAAAATTGTTAAACGTTATGATTACTAAACCATTATTACTGGAGCACAGAGACTGGGAACTACAGTACAACTACTGTTCAAGAACACTGTTCTGCCACTTTCAGCAAGATGATAATAAAGAACAAAAAACAGTACAATTCTCTTAATCAGGAAGTGTACCATGGTACAAGTCTTCTGATCAAGCTTCTTGAGAATTACCTTGACAGCTGTTTATTTTCACATTTTTGCATAATTATAGAACAAAATGGTTACAGACTAATTTATTACTAGACTAACAGCACACAAAAGTCAATGACAAAAGCTGGATTCACAGTTATTTTAAGAAACTATATGTGGTTTTTAAGTAGCAGAAAAAGTGCAAGGAAGCAAGGCAGCACAGCATCTTTTCAGCAAAGGTTGTTCAAAAAAAATTCCTGTGTTACTTCTTCATGCTCTCAAGCTTCTGCAAAAAGCACTAGGTAAAGTACATTCTAAGTCAAGGCCCAATGAACATACCTTTCTAATATCTCCAAGGATGGATACAGTTTCTGGCCAAAATTTCCTGCAAGAAACCCAAAATCTTCTATTGAGAGAACAGAGATTGTACTACTATTAAAGCATTATTCACCTTATAAAATTAACTGATCAACATGTTCTGCTAAAATAGAACAGTTACCACCACAGGATTAACTACACCTAGTACAAATAGTTAAAAGATAGCATAATTTGAGATGTCTCCCTTAAAAAATCAGTATCACTGCAGAACCTTTTCCTTTTCTTTCTTTTCTTCTTTTCTTTTCTTTCTTTCTTTCTTCCTTCCTTCCTTTTTTTTTTTTTTTTTTTTTTGAAGAGGGAAGTTTGGATTTATTCTAAACCACACTAACTGGCATGCAGTTTAGATACAACTTAATTATCAAGGAATCCTAGGGATTTGTTTTTTAGATACGCTTTTTATAATTACGTTCCAAAATCTTTTTCTAGCTTTTGTTTTATTGTGGAAGTATACTCACGCCTGCACCCCAAGAAAACTTAGAAGAGCTGTATCAGTCTGTTTGTTCAGACGTAAAACACATTCCCAGTAAATATCTTCCTCGCGTTCATTGTCTAAGGCATACAACATAAACAGAGGAGGGTAGAGTCGTGGCAATAATACAGGTAGCAGTAAGCCAAAACTGGTTACAACGTAGCTGTTAAACAAACAAACACACACAATCATTTACACAAGTAGAATTAAGATCAGTGATTGAAACAGATATTTATTATGAGTGCATTCTATGAGTGAAAAGAATATTACAAGGATGTACAAAATCAACCAAGTATTATCTGTGTTAAGACCTATCAGATATAGTTTTTAAAATGGACGATTGTTTTTCTGATCAGTATAATGTAAAATCTGCATATTATATTAATGTTCAAGTTTTACCTGCATCTTCAAGCTAATCAAGGGTGGTCATTTAGTCTGCACTCTGAGCCATTCTACTGATTCTTACCTTTAGAGCATAAACTAGAAAACAGGCTAAAACCCAGTAAGTTACCTAACCTAGCATCACATACACATGCTGCACTTCATAAAGTTAGTAGGTGCTTGGCACAAAGCTGTCATGTTAACAGGGAAAGCTGAACTCATGGTGCCTATTAAAACCACCTGCAAACGATTGACAGATCATGGATTTAAATACACAAACACTGCACAGAACAGTACAAGCAAAGGGATGAAATGCTTAATGCAATCATATGGACATTTGCACATCAGAATCTGTCATCAAAACCAAAGAGGAAAAAATAAAATCTGATGGTAACTTTTTTTCTGGTAAAGGGGAATTCTGAGAAAGAACCCTGAACAGAAAATGAGGTCCTCTTAGTTCAGTTTTCTCCTCTACTTACCCTGGTTCAGGAGATTCTGATCTGGAATCAGATTTCCCACTGCAGAATGATCGCTTTCCCTTTGTCGCAGTCACTGGAAATGGAATTGTGCTGCCCTCTTCTGGAAGATCAGGAAACAAGAACCTAAATGGTAACACACAGGATAACACATGATTTCATTTCAAAAAGTTTCTACAGATCACTGGAGCTCAGCCGGCAGGACTGGACTGACATAAAAGTCAGCAGAAATAACACATCACAGAATAAGAGAGCATAGACAACAGATGTACAGTACAATCCATTTGAGATAAAACTTATAAAGACAGTACTCTCCAGTGTCAAAGATACATTTTCTACCCTGACATTATCTCTCTCTGGACAAGGCTTCTGATGGCTGCTAATTAGGATCCTGTCAATCAAAGCAGAAATATGCCAATGACAGCTGCAATTGCTCTCAAGAATCTAAGCAAACACTTCATATCAACATGGATGAGGCAGAAAGAACTCTAACGGAGTACACTCTAGTTCCCCTTCTGCACTATTCTTCCATATCCTTCCAAGTTGGAAACTCACATTCAAGATGAGTTCTCTATAGTCATATTTTAAGATATTACATAAGATGTGATTCACTGTAATGACAGTTTTATGTTATTTTATTTTTATTTTAAAAGAGAATTCTGAAGAGTGCTTAAAAAGGTTAAAGAAATACGATCAACTCCAAAACAGAGCTAGCACATTTGGACTACATAAACACTAAGTAGTTTCAGTGACTCAAGTATCTTTAATGATCCAGTCAGTTTGATGTGAAAATTTAGAGTATTATTACCTAACCAATTGGAAGATACGTTTGAGGTAGGACTTTATCTCTCTTACAGCCTCCTGCAGTAATCGTCGATTAGCTCCTACTCCAACATAGGTCATTCTGTAGACAGCTACTAGTGTCTCCACCAGCTTCCCCAAAGGATGGAGAGGAGTATCACAAGCCTGGGGTGAAAGACATTAATTTGCCAGTCAGATAGGTCAAGATAGGTAAGCTAAAGAAAAAAAGGATTTCAGGAGAGACAGGTCAAAGGTCCAACAACAGACACGAAAACACATTACAAATGCATCACACAAATTGGTTAATTTTAGCAAATGGCTGATTTGGACTATTAAATTTATATGGTATTAGCTGAACAGTATGCAAGCAGTAGAAGAACTTGTGCTAATATATGGACAAATTATCTGTCCAGTTCTATTAAAAATAACATGCAATAATCTGCCAGCACTTCAAAATGCTCTGCTGGGATCCAATGCATAAGAAAAAAACAGTAACTAAGTAAAAGTTGTATTAACGAAACACCCATTAGGTATATAATGATTTTAGTGGGTCAGGCTCAAATTCAAGGAATCAGGAGGTTATGAGCAAAAATGAACGAACTCAACTTGGACTATAAATATGAAATATGGATGTGATTCAAGAAAAGCTATTACACAAGTATAACAACCCAAATGAGCTCAACATCATGTCTTACCACAAGCTACAGGAGCATTAGATAGTCACAATACCTTTATCAAGTATTTTTTGATATTTTCATATTTTTCCAGGGTGAAGGCACCAATGTGTTGTGGAATGAACTCCAAGCTTTCCAGTGTCTGAGTATGTGAACGACTCAATAATTCTGGGCTGCAGTTATACAAAGCACAAAGACATCAAGTGTTATTCATCAGACACAGTAGGAACAAATGTGAAGATAAGTATCGAAGACACCTCAAGAAAGTTATCAGCCTTAAAAGAAAAATGGAGAGTAAGGGGGAAAAAACCACACAGGAAACAATTCCATTCACTGGTTCTCTTAACCTTTCCAGTTCTGATAGAATTCTTCAGTCTAAACTTCTTCACTCCTCCCACATCTCTTGCAGAAGATTTCTTCATCGTTACTTCAGCAGAACAGAAGCTGAAACAATACTGTGGAAATATTCACCCACAGACCCATTTCTGCTCAAAATCCCAACCTTTACAAACTCACGAACATGTAAAGCATTATGCCCACTCTAACAGACATGTAGGAAACATCAGGATCTTGTCACTATCCATTTCCCGGCACTCAGCAGAATCAAAGTCACATCATCATTTTTACTGTGGCTTTCTTGTTAAAAGTTGCCTTTCTGCATTAATCCCCTGATCCTGCCTACTCTTACTAAAAAGTAGCTTTCTCAATTTGCATAGTCAGGTTTGCTGAATGAACCTTTCCTGCAACATTCTGAGCAGGCTTTCTATATCCTTTTTTCTTGTTAAAGGCTTCTAAATCTCAAGGGAAAGTTTCTTTTCTAACGAACCTTTTTTTCCCACCATTTAAGTTTTCAGAAATACAATCTCTCCCTTCCAAGTTTCTTTCCAAATTCTCCAACTCCCTGTGTCATCCAGTACTCTTTATTTCACTGTATTTTCTTGATTTTCTGCACTGATTTGGATTATAGAGATTGAACGTTCCCTTACTGGAAAGCCAGACACAGTGGCGTACTTAAACAAGAAAAAAAATCTAATAATAATCAGCTAGCACCTCACACATACACACTACTTAATGTTAAACATTGATTGTAACAACTGATCCTAATCTTCATCTTGGTGACTATCTTCTCCAGGAACCCACCTGTCTTTGTGTTGCCGTCGGTTGGTGGTCAGGGCCACCGCAATGTTGTCCCAAGCCTTCCATCTATCCCCCTGGCCTGGGCTGTCACAGCCCAGCTGGCTCCAGCACTCTTCAAATACAGCCTTCCACTTCTCATCAGGAGATACTGCGAGGGTCCCAAGTTTCCGCCTAATAAAATCACCAGTTACTCCTTCAAATTAGTCTGGGAACACATTCCGCTGTGAAAGCCCCCCATGCCTAATATCAGTCTAATACACTGTACTATCTCACCAAATGCCAGTATACCTAATGCCATTTATTGTGAAGTATTAGACTAGGCAGTGTTTAGGTTCTTTTTCAGTGACAAGCTATCTAATGAATGGCTTGACTTTCAATACCTTTTAGGAACTAACACAGCTTATATTTACCTCTCTTTTTTTCTCCTTGCCAAGGAACAGCCTCAGAATGTGCATTTATCTATGTACCACATTATAATGTTACAAGATTAAGATGCTTCTATTACTTACATAAAGGAACAACTATGAACCTTATCTAGACACAAGTCAATCTGACTCTCTTGTAGCCTTCCAGGAAACAGTTTGTTCTAAACAGGAAAAGCACTGCTTCGATTTCCAAGAAAACAGGACATACTGCAGTTGACTGGGCTTATGTTTATCGGGGTATTCATCCAGATGGCTTAGGACACATTCACATAAGGACATAGTACAAAAACATACAAAATACTCTACCATTTTGAAATGTGCAAATAGCACAGCTACATAGATAAACAGCAGGAATGGATATGTAACTTCTGGACCTAAAGTGATACCTACAGATGATGTATCACATCTTAGAGTGCTGGTAAACAGCAAAAACAACTTGGGTATCTTTTCACTGAGAGCCAATGCTCAGGGAAAAGATCCTCTATAGCCCAAGAGAAAATAAGAATTGTTGCTCTCCATACATACTGGACATATCATGAAATCCAGAGCTTTAAAATGCTTCCATAAAACAAACAGATGTTGCCCACAGTTAACAGTTCTATCCAGATTTAGACTTAAAACATCACAGAAATTGTCAGATCTTTCATTAATTTCTTTTAATCCTATTTGAGATGGGAACTAGTAATACTGATATTCCCCACGATTCTATTTTCATACGGCAGAAGCAAGCACTAATCCTTTATACAAATTATCCCTGGTTTTCAACTTCAAGGGAGCCTGAAAAAGGTGGATGAAGCCCTTATTTCACAAGCAATCTTCACAAATACATACATACATTTATTCATAGACTCCCTACTGGGGTAAAAAACAGACAGCTGCTAAAGTTGCAAATGTTCAGTTCAGCAGGGAGGCCTCCTTAACTGTGCATCCTGTTGTAGATGTCAGTGTCAAAAGAAATCAACTGTGAATATTTCAGGAAGCATACTGAGAAATAAGCTAGGTAAAATTATAAGAGTGCTTCCCATTTTAGTTTCTCTGAAATTTGAGAGTAAACTTTAATGGTATTGAATTCTGCACAACTATTATTACTTTTGAAGACCAGTATATTGTACTACCAAATACTGGAATTTCATTTACAGCTATTTTAAGGTTAAACTTAGATTTTCTTTTACACAAAGATATCTTAATTATGACTTAAATGAAGCAAATATAGTTTTTCCAGAGATAACTAAACAAACTGACCCCAATATATCCTCTGTCCAGTACAAATAATTTTATACATGCTTTCCAAAACTCTCTCTTCTAAGATGTTAAAACACTCTTGCTTACAATTCAAGAGATTCTTCTACTTCTTGCTTATGTGCTGTTTGAAACCAGTGTACTAAATAGCTAATTCTATTCAAATGCTAGTCAAGTGTTATTACATGACTATTATTAAATGAGTAGAAGTTACCAAATTAGCTAATGGAAGACAGTTTTGTGATAGCCTTTATCACTGAAGTATAACTTAATCTTTCCCTCAACTTCAAAAGTCATTAGCAGCTGTAAACAAGTTCAAACAGTCAGTTCATTTAAATAAAAATCTGAGACTGCTACAGGACAGTAGCAACATCTCAATTGTCCTGTAATTCTACGCTATGCCATTTGTCCATTCAAGGTGTAATAATGCTAGAAAATTATATAGAAGGTTTTTTGTTTCAATCTTAATTCTTAAGGGGGAAAGAACAGGCATGAAAAAAAAATCAGTGTTTTCAGAATGTCATTGGTTCTGTGGCAAAAATTTTAATTATTCTTTTCAAAAGATCAATAAGTATATTCAGAGATATTACTGAACCATATCAGAAATGTCTTATTCACCACTTACAACGCTTTAGGTTTGTCCTTTTCATTCTCATATAAGCTAGGTTTGAAGTAGGTTCCAGTGATTTTTATTCCAGATCCCCATTCTCCACTGAAGAGACCTTCAATATAATCTCCATTTGGCAAAGTTAGTGTTCCCTTGAGAGAAGATAAAAACTTAACTGAAATCCATTGAGAACAAAATTAAGAAAAAAAAAAAGAGTGTACATGCATTTGTTTAGACAGTAAGTTTCCAAATGATAATTGTAATGCCAACCTTTCCACTCAGAGTCCAGTTATCTGCAAATTCCCCTTCATAGACTGTATCATCCTCAGAAAGCAGAATTCCAGTCCCCTACAGAGAAAAAGATCAAGAACACCACAAAAAATACCAATTAACAGTGAAAGACAACCAGACTGTAGATCTAAAGATCACTGAAATACCTGTTACTAGTTCTTAGCAAATTATTATTTTTAAAAGAAACTTCTGCAGTAGCTATAGTAAAATAGAGCAGAGATTATAAAGGTGGTTTAAAGGAACAGGACAACAGAAAGTTAGAAGAACAAAAGGTTTATAGTCTAGTGTATACTATTTGTGTTGCTATTCATCTAGCCCAGAAAGCCACTCAGAGGACAAGTCACTATAGGATGAAACCCAGCATTCAACTAACCATCATTTTGTTGGTGCTGAAGGCTCCTTCGTAATACAGTCCAAACTGAGTAACCACAACACCATTTCCTTGGCAGAGATCATCTTGCCACATTCCCATATACTTTTCTCCTCTGAAGAATGAAGAAGGAATAATAGTCTAGTTAGTATACTACATTTGTATCCCTTCTTGCTTGGGCTTTCCTGTGATACTTGACCATAACACAATTCACTAGGAAAGAGTCATACAGCACTTATCTGTCAATCTAATTTCATTGGCATAATGGAATAAAAGACAACTCTTTGCAACAGAAAAGAGTGAATCCTTTCATGATTCCCTATATAATGACGACCTACTTGGTTCCCAATGTTGTCATGCCTGACCTTTTGAATGTACTATTAGAGCACAGAAGTTACAAGCAAACAAGCCATCTTGTAGAAAGTTTCTAGGTAACAGCTGAACAAAAATCATACCATAAAAATAGATTAGCTAAATAAAGGTTTCTCATATGTAAACATCTAGCTCTTTCAGACTACTACTTAGAATTATTTTGTTGCAAGTGTTAAGTCCACAGAGATCAGGTTAGAGTGTTTGAAACTAAATAGAAGACTCAGATCTTTTGAAACAATGTATCTTTCCAGTTGTCCTGAAAAAGGAGCTGGTGCTTCACCATCTACTGAATAAACAAAACCAATTTACCATAGGCTGACTTTGTTTTGAAAGGGAAATTAGTGACTCATTGAATAGAACTCTACTTACTATGGAACATTTTACTGTCAGTACATGAGAAAAGTTATGAATTATTCATTGCAAAGAGAGTAAGCCTAACAACAAATCTAACTTCAGGGGTATCTCCTAGCCATTTAGACCCATAACCTGGTTCTGCATGCCAGCTACACAGGTCTCTATTGAGCGAAGTCTTCTTAAAGAGACCAGATGTAGCATATTCATTTTCCAAGACGAAAATACAACAGTCATGCTTGCTTAAATGACTGGTTTGCAAATAAATGACTGGTCTGCAATAACAGAAAGTTTCAACGAGTTGCAACAATTCCTTCTTTGGCTCAGCCAAAGAAAAAGTGAAGAAAATTAATCCTTAGGCAATGAAGTTATGCATATACCCTACTCCTCTGAGGGCAGAAATAAATACGCGCTCATATTTAAGTCAGGAATAGAAAGCATCACACTTGTTTTTAGCCTAAGACAAACTGAAGAAACAGACATTTTCTTGGCAGGTCCAATCTCCTCCAGAATTGCTAAATATAGTGGCAACTTACTGGCATCAAAAAACCCCACACAATGCAAATGTACGTGGCAACATCTCTGCATTAGAATGCAAAAAACAATCCCCACCATATATTGAAACTAAATGCAAAACTGCAGTCAGCAAATAGCCAGGGATGATACAATAGGTCTGTTTTGGAAAATATTTTTTTCCTCAAGGCTTCTTGCTATTCTCCTTTATAAATTGGCTTTCAGTTTAAACAGTTTCTTCAGTACCCGCTGATAGCTCTCTTTTAAGGAGAAATCAGCATTGAATTGGTGACTGAAAAAAAAAACCCAGACTATTTATTTAGCTATGCTCAGGTAGCATCTACTATTTTGTGGAGTTCTGGCTCTTCAATCACCATTTCATTAGTCTGACCCCAAAAAAAGCAGCTTCCCCACCACTGCCAAAGTCAATGGGATGTCAGAACTTGGAACTGAAGTTTAACTAGTTCTTGTATGTGAAATCATTCAGTCTTATATTCCCAAGATAAGAAAACACTCCTCTCATGGCATTTTTAAAACATTCATCAGTAACACAGTATCCCCCAGTAAAATATCATATTCAGTGCCAGTTTTCAGGTAGAAATATGAAAGGAAATTAAGGTTTTCAAAACAAAACAAAAACAAAGAATCCCCACACCTCTGAAGCAAAACAGAACAAGCACACATTTACTCCAAGTACAGTACTAAAAAGCAACTCTAGACAGATTTAATCATCACCTCCTTCAACCCAGAAAGCCCAATACAATATTAGATGAAGAAATATGTAAGACATACTATTGGACTACTAAAGTCTTTTTCTACTATTTTTGCAATTGTGTATCATACAAATGTTTGAGGACTTAAGTGAAGCATTACCTTGTGATATCATCAAAAACTCCATAACCATTCTTCTTATCCATTGTCCACTGTCCAATGAACATACTGGGAGAGGAAGAGGTCAGCTTCCCACTGCGTAGCAGACCATGCCCATGACGCATGTTATTCTGAAAACACCCTTCATACACCTCACCAGTAGCATAGCTTTATTAAAAGACAGAATAAATAAGATTCCTAGAATGTTTTGTTTTCCTTTTTTTCCTTTTTTGTTTTTCTTTTTCTTTTTTTTTTTTTTTTTTTTAATTCCAGATTAGGAACCACACCAGGGCAGAAAAATAGATTAAAAGCATTTTGGGGATAAAAATAAGCAAAGTCTTTTGATGCTTTGCTGATTTAAAACCCACCTTCTCTCCTCAACAAGCAAGGCCATTAAGATGTTATCCTCATCTCTCAAAAGAAAAGACTACCCTTGTTATTGAAAGGTGGTAGCAACATTAGAATGGAGATTTGTAACAGACCACAGTGAAAGCATCATTGTGAGCACTCACTCAAAAGAAATGCAGAAAATAAGCCTACCTAACTATAATCACAGGTCTGGAAACACAAAAAGAAAGCTACATACAGGGGTTTGCCAAGTCACCAGCGTGCCAAATGATTAATGGAAATTTAGTGCTACTGAAAAGCAGTGCTGAAATTTCAAGGTTAGGTTTACACCTCCCTTAGATTCCATACTCCTCTCGTCTTCTGCAACCAGGGAAACAAATTCTATGCATTACCTGTAGACTCCATGCCCACACATTTTGCCTTCCTTCCAGTAACCCACATAATGGTCATCCTTATTCAAGGCTTTGTTTGGCACTCTGTATTCACCATACCTGCCAATGCATGAGAAGGGAACACAAGCAGGTATAATACTAACCCATTCCATCAAAACATAGAAACAGATACTTGTTACAAATTCATTCTGTGATCAGAACGGTCTATGTTGTTTTTAGTGCTTCTCTTCACTTACAACAGTTATGGATTTTATTATTTTTATTCTCTAAAAGAGAAAGCAGGAATTTCAGGATCACTACATCAGCAAAGCACGTGTTGCTTTTCTGTTTGTTTTTTTCCTGTTAAAAGCTATCCTCCCTCTCTTACACTGCAAGATTTTTCTCAGCTTTTGAAAGACTACAAGTCTCCTCACATCCTAAATCTGCTTCTATCTTGGTTGTCTTGCTGGATTTAAATTGTTGCTTTTTTCAAGTTTTGATAGTTCAATACACCTATGTTACGGGGAAAGACAAGAACATATACTGCCACAGAGAAAGTTAAAATAAAAAGCTTCCAATTATACTCAAACAGTGGCATAAAATTGCTCAGATTATCAGTATGCCAAGAAAGAATGACAACTACAACTTGTTTGTCTTAGTTTTTTGAAGAGACTAATCCACTGTTACGTAAGTGCTCCTGAGAGCATGCCTATCTAACACACTACTACTGTGGATTATTGAGAACACAGCACCCATGCCAAAATACAAGTATATGCATTTGATAATCCTAGTAATTACTGCTGAATACCAATCAGTTCATTTATGCTGGGAAATTCTTTGTAAAGTTTGTCTTCAACAGCCTTAACATCACCACTTTATGTACTAGTCACAAATGATCAAAAGCTCTGACCTGGTTTACGGTTTGACAAGTCCGTAACTAAGCCACATGTTAAAAAGCTGTCTGTAGCCTGACCACATTTCAATTTCCTCTCAAACTGAACACTTAAACTATTGCTAGAAGCCAACAGGACTCATCATATTTTTATCCTTCCCAGTGCAGATGCATCTGTTTAAAAAATTCATACAAAAATACTTCTGGAAAATTGTTAAGCTCTTGGCCTCAATAATGTCCTAAGACGACTTTTAGCAGTGAAATCCATGGATTAATTCAAGCTGTATAAAAAAAATAAGTTGCTTTAAAATAATCATTTCACAAGACAGCAAATTGTGAATTTCTGGGACTGAGTCATACTATTTTCAAAGTCCTCTATATTAGTTTATCTTACTCAACAGGATCATTTTCTTTCCATCACCCCAACCCTCAGCCTCCATTCTCAAGGTTTTTTTGCATGCACCTCCTTTTAATATTTTCAGCAAAGAGAACATTAGGAAAGGTGCATCACTACATTATAGGAAAGGCATTGCGCTTTCCAGGAAGGTAAATAAAATACAGATACTGGACCTTTTTAAATAATAGTGGACACAAAGAAAGTTAATAGCTAACCATATAGAGGAAAGTTGACTCTAGACTTCTGTTAGAAATTTACACTCTTCTCCCCATTCCTCTCTCCTTGACTGTTTTACCATTCCCTCCTTCTATTGTGCAGCTGATTAACCAAGTTAGTTTTACTTTTTATAAAAGGGCAAGTTTTAGCAAGTGAATCTGTGGTGAAGGTGAATATACCTCTGGATAAAGGACGGATTTTTCTATGTGTATCTATCTATATAGGTGGATAGATAACTACATTTTGTTCATGTGCATAACCCTGAATCAATGAGACTTATTGCAAAACCTTTAAAAACTTGTTTGTTTTCCTCCTATAGCAGATTTTATTTCTTCCCTCTGCCTCTGTAAGTAGTGAGTAGATCTTACCCATCCTCCAGTCCAGTTCGGAAAGTCCCGGAGTACATTCTGCCATCTGCCCACTTAAGGATTCCTCTGGAAAATACATAAAGCCATATGTATATACACCAGTTAATCAGTTCACTTAGCACTTCACAAACGCTTTCTGTGAGTAGATCATGCACTTACTGATACAGTAACTACATAATCTTGTTTTTCAAACCATTAAGTTCAAATATTTTTTTACCTGCCATGAGGTTTCCCTGAAAGCCATCTCCCATTATACATGGCATCCTTAAGTCGAGTGTCTTTATAGAAGGTGTATTTGGCACTACGAGAAATAGGAGGTTCCTGTCGTGAAATGTTCCCACCAGCTCCATGTAGAAGTAAGTCCGAAGTCCCTCTAAGGGCCTGATCCACTGCTTGGCTTATTGCCCTCAACCACTTCGTCTGAAACAGTGTTTAATCATAGAATTTAGTTAATATCTGCCTTTGCCTTCAGTATCACCTTTAAAAACAACTACTACGATCTCCTCTGTGTTCCATGAGCCAGCAATGCATCCTTGTGGCCAAGAAAGCCAGTGGTGTGCACTTGGAGGAGTGTTGCCAGCAGGTTGAGGGAGGTAATCCTACCCCTCTACTCAGCACTGGTGAGGCCACATCTGGGGTACTGTGTCCAATTCTGGGCTCCCCAGTACAAAGAGAGACAGAGCTACTGGAGAGAGTCCAATATGGGCTACAAAAATGATTAGGAGACTGGAGCATCTACCCTGTGACAAAAGCCTACAAGAACTGGTACTCTTCAGCCTAGAAAAGACTGAAAGGGGATCTTATCAATGTCTTTAAATATCTTAAGGGAGGGTGTCAAGAGGATGGGGCCAGACTTTTCCATGGTGCCTGGTGACAGGACAAGACGCAACAGGCACAAACTGAAACACAGGAAATTCCATCTGAATACAAGGAAAAACTTCTTTACTAGGGGAGTGACAGAACACTGGAACAGGTTGCCTAGATGTGTTATGGAGTCTCCTTTTCTGGAGATACTCAAAACCTGCCTGGACCAGAACCTGTGCAATGTGCTGCAGGTGACCCTGCAGGGGGTTGGACTAGAGCTCCACAGGTCCCTTCCAACCTCAACCATTTTATGATTCCTCAGTACAGTATTACAAATTGTAGCATTGCTACTGTCAAGCACAGGACCAAACAGCATAACAATCTGTAAAAAAAAAAAAAAAGACTTAATTCTCGATTAATATTAGGTAGTATTTCTCTGTTTCGTTTCAGAGTAGGAGCAAAAACTCTCATTCATGTCACTACAGTCATGCAAAATTTGCAGACGTGCCCACCTTTTCCTGTGGTGTTGAAGAAATTAGAACAAAGTGTTCTTCTGGAGTTGTAATCTTCAAGCCATTCCTACAGAGGAAAAAAACCCAACATTTTTTTAATCTAGTGAAATTTAATCCTGGAAAGGGCAAGATTCCTTAGAGCATGAATACTATAGCTTCCTTCCCTCTTCCCAGATTGCATTCATTTTAGTATACAGTCAGCAGTAAGAAGAACCAGAAATGACTACTCACTTCCCTCTTGCCTCCACTTTCTTTTTCTGGCATTTATACGACATTTTGGGTGGGTTTTTTTTTGCGTGCGTGCGTGCGTGTGTGTGTAAGGCCTATAAACACAACAAAAGCTTTACAACAACAAGAAAAGGGGGGGGGATGTGACTGCATTCTGTTCTGCTCAAGTTTACAATACTTTGTTCAGCTGGTCAGTAACCTCCCCCCCACACACCCCCAAATCATCTGATTATTTCAGCATCACAAATAGAATACTTACACATTACCAGCTTCTTCTGAAACAGCCTCTACCCACAGTGTGGATAAGGGAAAAATATGATGAGTTGAGAACTGTAGGCAAGGAGAGGGAGAGAGAAGGGAAAACTTCAAATACCAATTCATACTCTCCCACACCCCTCGCTGCACTTTCTCTAAACAATTTTTTCTTCTTTTCAAAGACTAAGGCAAATAGAGCATTACAGGCTCCTCCTACGCACCTTGCTCACAGAAGCAGCTAACAAAAACCATGCCAGCACAGGGCTATAGCAAACAAAAGTACCTGTTAATAAATCATTTCATTTTTATTTGGAAACATGAAAACATTATCACTCTTATGTGTTCAAACAACACTGCAGTGAATGGTACAAAACTCTTCCTCTGCTATATGAAAAACACCTAATGTTGTTTGAAGCAAACAGAGCTTTCGCTCCAGGAGACAAGTTGCCTTACCTGAGCATGCACCAGAGCATCATTAAAGAGGATGAACCAGTTTACAGAGAATCTCCCAGCATGCTGCAGGGACAAGCCCCGATTGCTACTTTCACAGATTAAACGACGCTCTGGCTTCCGCAAGGAATCCTACAGGTAAGGTTAAAAATAAAAATCATAGAAACTTACTTCTTACCGATTTTGACCGAGGTCAGTGCTATCTTTCAGAGTAAGGGTCAAACTTTACAAAGTTTGAGTACTACAGCAAGAATGTTCAGAAAAATGAAGAGTGCAACTAGGACAGTAGCATCACTGTATACACATAGGTATAATGCTAACAGCAAGAGATTCCATCTGCTAATGGACTGACAAGTATCATCATACCGTCATTTTTCCAGGAAAGGTCTTCCAAAAGCCCAGTGTGTATTCTGCTTCTTTCCTTTTTCTGCTAAGGTGGACAGCAAGGCTCTCATAACAAGAACTACAATCCTGTAACTTTTGATATTCCGGAGACGCCTATAATGTACAAAGTAAAAATAGTCCTGAGACATTTTCTGACGGCATGTACCAACAACACTAACCAAGCTTCAATGTAACAGTCCATTTTATTAAATCAGCACTGAATGTGAATGTATGACAGCTCAGCTGGTTAACAGAGTAATGCCAAGTTATCTCCTTGGTCACATATCCTATTGGTGTGTTGGGTGTAACAGAAAGGCTCCCCGAACATCAAAGGCAATCATGGAAACATTGTACATTAGCAATTCTTCCTCACTAGCAGCTTAACAAGCTGTAGCTGAAGCAGCAGCAGCACTAATATTTTCAGGAGTAATACTTCAAGATGAAGGTCAAGTAGCTGCTGTTCCTAGTCAGCCATCTTTTCTTTCAAAAGAATGTAATTACATATGCTTAACTGACAAAAGTCTAACTAATATTTATTCACTATTATAAGTACAATACTAGAGCCAAGGATCACTATGCTAATGATTCTAGGTGAAACGAATAATTGCAAATATATTTTGCTTGCCTGTTCCTTAAGAGCTCAGACACACAAACAAGTTACAGTAGGCTACGAAATTTCTGCCTGTCATGTGGTATGGGCAAGCGTGCGTAAGAACGTGCAAGTAAATGTGTATAATCTTTCCATGAAACAAATTCAAGTTGCTCTGAGGTAGCTTTGCTGCAGTCTAAACTACTGCTAATTACCTCACACATGCTTCATGTAGTTACTTCTGAGCTGTAAGTTTCACAGGAAAATTTATTCAGTTATAAATAACAAAAGGCAGCTTACCACTTCAAAACATGTAGCAAGCTTTAGCAAAGTTCTAGCATAATTATGAAGTCGTCCAAATGGCATGAAAAACAGAGCATTTAGAACTTCCACCAGCTGAGTATTTTCCTCATTCACCTCCGACAGTTTCTGTAACAGTTCCTGGTTTTTACTTAAGAAGTCTCTAAATGATAGGACCATTGGGAAACAGAAGGAGGAATGAAAAAGACAGTTTGACATAAGTGATGTTTTACAATCACAGTGATACTAGCAAAGAATGTCCTTCTTGGATTACCATAAACCAGTAAAAAAACCAACCAAACAAAAAAAATCCAAGGCAAACACATGCTGCTCATTCACCTATTCCCAGTTTTGAAGTACTATAATACAATCATGCAGCTCTCTGCCAACTGCAACACAGGACTTGTTTAACTTCTACTCATAAGCTCAGTCACTAAATTGGTTGAAGAAAGTTGACTAGTTTTCCCCAGCTGGAGAGAAACTAATTGCCTTTTTCCCCTTTAACACTTAGTCAAAGAGCTAAAACAGATGGAATGACTTCCCCATTATTGTTAGAGTAAGAGTGAGTTTCTAACACTGCTGACAGACTCATAAGATGGCCTGAAAGAATCTTAACTTCGCTTCAGTGCACTTCACTAAGTATATCCAAATCATCTCTTTCCCACCCTTGTTGTTCAAGGAAACTAGACAGTTTTTCCCCTAACTAGAAAAATTACATCCTACCTCAAAGAAAGGCAGGAAATCTGTTCAATCCTCAGTCTGATTTCCAAGAGGGAGAACTAATCTATTTCAGAGAACAAGAGGGAAATGATTCTGAAGACAGTGTATTAGCACACAAAATTCTTTACACAGGAATTCTTCACTAAAAGGAAAACAAACCTATTTTTTCCCTCTCCATCATGTCTGTATGCACACATATGTTGGCATATGAGACACAGACTTGCATTAATACACATCTAGCTGAGAAGCACTAGTGCTGCAAGCTACAAGAATCAAGTGAGGCTCAGAAAGCAAGGCCCAGGGACAAAAAACAGCTTGGAGAATTGCTTTGTAGGATCCCTAGAAGTTCTAGGTGATTAGTAAGGTACCATTTCACACATACCAAACTAATGTACCTTGTCTAGGTCTGCTAATAAGAATTAAGAACTCTTGTTAAACAAGTATTTGGGAAAAAGTCCTTTTTAGAGAAAAAACTATTTCTTACTTGTAAATTTAACAGTCAGGATGGTTTGCATTTTTAAGTGCTTTGAGGTCCTTACACGGGGTCTCTATAGAAAGTGTCATATAATAGATTCATGATGAGTATAGGTCTTGTCTACTCTTTCAGATGGAATACCCCCAAAAACCTGCCAATAGCAAAGAGTTCTACTGAAACCAGCACTTTTAAGAAGATGGAACTACTTGTAACAAATTCATATTGCAGAATATCCTTAAGAGACAAGGTGGCATCACTAGCCACTGCCTGAGACAGTATGCTGGGGTTTGCATGTGTGGGAAACATTCTAAACACAAAATAGTGTGCAAAGATATTCTCAACTTCCCATTGCAAGGAACACAACAAAACTTCTAAAACACCTCCTCCCTTAAGTTTCAGAACTTGAAAAAGTGTTATTTGGCTAATGAGACCCTGGTTGCAGTAGGAGAAGCCATCACACACAACTGTAACACCTGATGTGAAGAATTCAATACCATAAGTTTCTGCATCCAGAACTTTTCAACACTAATTATGAATAAACTTAGTTGCAATAATGTAACTTGAACTCCAAAATGCTGTAATTCACCCTAAAAACAAGACTACCAGTATCCTTCTGCAGCAGGATTTTAGATTTAGCCACTGGCACAAGTCCTCAGACACCTCGGGATTTCTCGTCACTTCCAATACCGTTGCTCATGCTATGTTCAAGGCACTCCATAAACAGCTTTATTAGATAATGCCAAGATTACTGAATTTAGGAGAGAATGTAATTCCACAGACATCAGCTAAACTCTTCATCACAGCACTAGCGTGAAAGATGCACTGTATCATTACTTTATTTTCTAGGCAAAAATACTGTTATTGTTAAAGAAAAGGCTTTACTCTGAGACCTATAAATTTCAAAGATACTGTCCCAGGCCTCAAGACAGAGCGCTTATTTAATGCTCTGAACATTGATACATGAAACAGAGTAAAGCATCTTTGAGAGGCACAGAGGATACTTGTGCAAAAATGTTGTACTGTATTTTTGTGTTATTTTAGAGTGCTTCTGTAAATTTAGAAAATTCAAACTAAATAGAATTAGTATCATCTACTCTTAATTCTTAAAGAGAGTTTGTCTGTATTTTTACAGCAATATTTGAAAGGATAAAGTATCAGCAAACACTGAATAGATGATGAAAACTTAACCTCAAGTTTAAGCTTTCAAGAATCATCATCTGATGTACAAAGATTACCCCTTTATACTTTTTTCTTCCTTTCTCCACCTTCAAGATGAAGCAACTGAACTTATTCAGCAGTATTCAAACTTAAATTGTTCTTCCTCTGACAGAAAAGAAATTAGTGTACTCAGGTATGTTGAGACAGAGTTACCACATGCTCGTTAATACATACATGCACACATATATAATCTTTGAAGTACAATTATTTGCAGTTTTTCATCAACTAGCAAATAATGGTAAAAGTTTTCTTACATTGCAGGCTTTGCAAGGAGCATAAATCCTCCCATTACCAGGAAGTTTGTTACAGAAGTGCAATATCTAAAACAAGAAAGAAAAGACAGCATCAGTTTTAAACTAAAAACATCAACAAGTTACTACAGCTGACATTTCAGCAGTTTTCCCACTAGATCTGTATATTTTATTACAAAAGTCAAGCTACTTGAGAAAATACTAAACACCGAGCTACTCAACAGTAGTGGAACACTTAGTATTCACTTTCCATCTGGAAGGTAGGACATGTATTACTCTTCCATCTTTCTGTTGCCACTACTCCAATGCAGAGAGATTACTTTGCAATAGAAACTTTGGCGTTTCCTCCAAATATGGGCATGTACAGAGCAGCTCATCTGTTTCTACAGAGTAACTCTGCTAGCTTCTATTTATCTTCAGGATGGAAATTTCTTTCTCCTGCTAGTCAACATTCTATCTCTATTCTCCCCTATTAAAAAAAAAGTCAAAGAAATAAATTATTGCATGCTTCTCCAAGGAGAGATGTCTCAGTTCAACACAATTAACAGACAGCACCTGTGTTGCTTGATGGACCCTTGGAAGATGCTCAGATACTACAAGGAAGAGTAAACAAATTTTGACACCATACACAGATATGTGTAAAGCATTAAGAAAACAAAGGAGGACAGCAGAAGATAGGCAATAACAAAGATAACAAAATAGATATTTCAGTATTTGACAGAGACAAAAAAGAAGAAATTAAGAAAATTCTTCTAATCTCAGCAATAATGGGAATCAACTCTAGAAATCCAAGTTACAAAAAAGAACTGAAATCAGAGTGACATCAAGAAGGGGAGAGAATACCTATCTACAATTATGAATAACTCATTTGATAAACATTTGAAAAAATTGAGTTAAAAAAAATTTACAACTTACTGCATATTCAAGACTACTGCATAGCAAGTGAAGTTTGTGACTTTGAAATTTTGTTCCCATATGGATTTTCAGATGTCTAGTAATTGAGACTACATTCAGAGCACATTTTTAGGGTCTCCCTCTCTATCAAGCCAATAATTTCACAAAAGCCTGTGGGAATTAAATACGTTGAGACCTCTGCTAAGTCAGGTTGAAATTATCCAGTATCTACAAGTGTTGTTGAGGACAAAGACATCAGATGACCTAATTGCACAGATTTCACCTTTCAAACCTACTAAGTGCATAAATACAGTAATTATAATAATTCAGACTCTAATTCTGAGTATTAGAGTAGCTCAAACTTCCAGGTGAAAGGTATAGTGCCAGTTATTTGGCAAATACTAGGACAGAATAACTGTTCTTCTAGGATGCACTTTTTAGGATGCAATTTTTAATTAACTAGTTTTAGGTATTTTGTAACCACAATAAATCCCAAAGGTAGCTTTACTTGGCAGCATAGTAATAGCTGCTCTATTACATTGTATTACAATATCCTAATTATTAGGTAACAGTTACATCACTCTAGAAGATATATAAGCAACAGCCAAAAAAGAGTTTCTACACAGTTTTACATTAGGAAATCCCAAACTGTCCAGTATGCTCTGCTAACAAAGATCTTGACATACATAGACTAATCCACTTTGTACTGAGCTATGCAATACCCTCAATAAATTTTAAATTGCAAGAATATAATTTGTATGGAAGTTTAACCTGTTTTCCTTATGTTTATTTTTCCCTAAGTCAAGGTTCTGATCAGTAGATTAAGTTTGCAGAGGCTCAGGATGAGAGAGAACTAGATACTTGCTCAGTGTAACTATCCAAGAAGAGACTGGAATGCTTCAGGATGGCCAAACTCCTGGCTTCTTTTACTCCACGAAGAAAACTACTTAAAGAAGCTCCATGTTGACCAATGAGATAGCATAACTTGCTGAACCTGCTTGCCATTTCCTGCAACAACTGGATTGTATTTGCACTGCCCAAGTTATCTGCAACAGAACAAAAAGCAATTTAGCTTCCCTTGCAAGAGAAGAGCACCTATTAATAAGGAGAATCACTCCACACTACTATCTTCATGTTTTATCATTAATTTCCTGGCAACGTTATTCAGAATCAGGAATTCAATGATTTTAGAGTAAATGGCTCAAATCACTAAGTTATGGAACAGTTAGGAAAGTGCAAATACTAATATCATAATGCAGATGTCAAAATGCAGTTGTATCTCACTAATAGTTCCAAACAGGAAAAAGGAATAAGATCTTAGCTTTGTCTTTAAAATATAAAATTAATTTTAAATTTTACATAAAGAAGTTACTGTAGGACTTAAGGGAAATGATAACAAAGAATGTTAAAAGAAGTTCTTACCTAAACCTAGAAGAGGTCTAAGAACCTGAGATTTGATCTCACTCAGTTTAAAATAAAATCTTCTCTCAGTAGAGGCCAACTCATGCAAACTTGCAATATATCCCATTACGTTTTTGTCTACCAAGACCAAACAGCTTTCCCCACCAGCTATCACATTGCTTATGTACCCTATCTGAAAAAGCAGAAGGGGGGGGGGGGAAAGCAACTTTAATATTTTGTTTTACCTTCCAATTTAAAATTGGACTGATACAAAATAAAATATCTTCATTAGGGATAAGTAACAGTAAGTGTCAGTTATCCACAATGACAAGCAATCCATTCAATACTGGCTGAATAGGAGTGCTAAATAGAAACATTATAGTCAATGCTGTTCACTTTCCTCATACTGACAGGGCCTAAAAAGCAACAGAATGACATCTTTTAAGACACCTCACACAGCTGTTACTTGTGTAAAAGAATGACCACTAGTTCACTCATTTAAAAATGCAATATAATTTCTATATGCATATACCAACCATAGTGATACTAATATCATCACGTTAGCTATTTCTCCTTACAACTAGGTACAAGGGTTTAATATTTACAATTACTCTCAGAACTCAATGTCAATTGATAAGAGCAATACTGTTCCAAAAAAATGGACTAGTAGTACTTGTGTTAGAGCTCACAGTCATAGAAAGCAAAATTTTTCTCCAAAGTTTGCAGAAGTGCCACTGATAACTCTGATTCATTAATTCTACTTCACATGCAATAATGTAAAGTAACTCAGTGGTTGAGCTCTATCTTATTTTGCTTGTTGTTGTATAGAGGATTCCTCAGAAACACCAAACCAGAGGTGTTCAATAAACAGACCAGAGAGCAATTATGGCATGCAAGAGCCAACTAACTAGTCTGCTACACCATCCCATGATGGAGGTGCCACTCTAAGAGAAGGGAAGATGATGGCTAGCAACAATCTCACAGAAAAAATACAAGTGTGTATGGGCGCTCCTCAAAACTCTCCAGTTGCTATTCTGCTCAATCTAGGGAAACAGCAATGAGATCCAGAACAGCTGAGAGACAAGGAGGTAATTTCTACCCTGCTTGTCTCCTGCCTGCCATCTTAAACTTAGGTTGGTCTGAAACCAAAGAGCTTGCAGCAGGACATGGAGTCAGAGCACTCAAGTGCCCTGCTTCATACCAACTTTGAGGCAGCTACAGTGAGATTCAGCTTGGTAATGAAAATTGAATAGAGGCACCTTCTCTCCCTCATAAATACACAAATGGCCTTTTTGGTGCCTTTGCTCCGTTCCTCCTTCACACCCATGAGAAAAGCCAGAGGTGGGAGAAGGATATAGTCCAGAACTCAGGGGGACATTCCACCCACTCAGATGCGTAGGAAAGGGAACACAATACAGAGCTGGGGCACAAGGAGGCAGTGACCTCAGTCATTCAAGAAACAACCAGGAAAAAGTTAAGAGCAATGGAACCAAAGAACAAACTCATGAACAAGGTGGAAACATAGCATGGTATGAGGATGCACTCCTGCAACACACATATATTGGAAGAAATAGATTAGAGAGTTTGGAAGCATCTCCCTTCCTCAGAAATAAAAGAGCAGGCAAGAAACAGGTAGGGAATAGAACAACATTAAGAAGCTTCCTGCCCGCCATGTAGCTGTGCTCCTGGTTTGACTACAAGGAACAAGTTCTTTGACTAGATACCCTTAAAGCTAACTGAAGAACCTGCACTGTGCAGTTTCAAAAGATATCAGTAGGAGTGCACTAACTTAAGGGAAATGCCACTCACCTTACTGCAGGGCAGTAACAGAACTGGACTTTTTGTACAGTTATTTTCATATAAATTATTTTCTGTTGTTGTCTCCTCGCCACTGTAATATAATCCAGGTTGGAAATCTTCCTTATCTGTTAAGAACAGGGAATAATCTGATCCTGCTGCTGTACTCCAAACACCAAATACCTGAAATTCATGAAGGAAGAAAAAATATGAAGAGTCACCACCTGAGGCTGGAAGGAGAGGAGAATTCCCAATGCTTCTGGCCATGTAGGCAAGAAATAGACCTGACAACATGCAAAAGTATTGCAATAACTCATTTCACAACACCAATGTCTCATTAACAATTTTTCCTGTGTTTTGCTGAAAGTGACATTTCTTTCCATTCTGTTTTACAACAAGCTGAGCCTTTAAAATATAAACTATTTTAAATGGACTTCAGGTAAGCCTGATAAGTTAGGACACTGATCTCCTTTATTTAACTGGGAATTCTGTGAATTTGGGAGATAGCTGTATATTATTTCGCATAAGGTCTAAACAGGAAAACTCTATAGCTAGGTTTTCCACCAAGACAGGCAAGCATCTGAAAACACAGTCAAGGGTCTGGTCTAATTGAAAGTCATCATTAGGCTGTTTAGTCAATGCGCTAAAAAGCCAAAACAGACGAAAAGCCGACTACCAAAACAGCAGTAATTTTCATGCAAGATATGACTAACAGTTCTAGAAGTACACAAAAAGTATACAAATATTCCTATGCTCTAGTAAAGCTAATATGCTAGGAGAAGTTGTTTAGAAAATAAACAGTGTTTCTTGGTATTCAAAATCTCAGCATTGCAACATTAATATCAGAGAAACCAATGATAAGGCAAAAGTGAAGTTTGCTATAAGATAAAGCTGTCAAATTGGAAAAAAAAAGGCAAAAAAATCCAAAGAACTCCCCTAAAAAACAGCTGAAGTTTATGGAAATAATTGGCATGTAGATTTTCGCAGGTTCACATAAGGACTAGTTTCACACTATAAATCAAAGGAATTAACAAATCTACTACTTCACAGTACACAGATGCATAACCAAGATCAGTTTTTAGAAACTACTTTACACTCACTCTTATTGGAGGAGGCCCTAAACTGAAAGAGAAGTATAGAAAACAAATTACCTTTGCAAGACGAGGGACTGTTGTTGGGGAATTTAAGTGACCAAGCTGGCCAGAGGTATTACTGCCCCATGAATACACCTGTGCAGAACATAGCCAAACATCAGAATGTAACAGTATATGCATGTGGACACATACTGAATTGCAGTAGTGCAACACCAACTTTGCAAACAGACAAGTCAAGATGTCAAGTATATGTATCAAGAAGAACTTCCCCATTTTCTCAGATTATGTCTTCTCACGTTCAAAAATAGAACGTGCCACATCAAGTCATTGATCTTTAAAGATAATATTGCTGACACATGCACAAAGTTATGCAGAAATATAATTAAACCTCCACTAAGCACAGTGCTTTCAACTCTCCCACAAATAGAAACAAATGTTTAGAAGTGAGAGAAACTAAACAAATCTAGAAAATAGCAAGCATGACAACCATGTCATAGATGAGCAATAAGTTACACAATCACTTGTACCTGGGATTTGGCAGTGAGTGCTAAGGAATGATGGCCACCAGCAGACAGCTGAATCACTTCTTTGCCATCTAGACTCTTCACACACAGTGGCTGAAGCCTGTCAGTTCCCAGAACCCATAAAGGGTGAAGAAAAAAAAAAAAAAGGCTATCAGAGGAATTCCTAACATTAAAATAAAATTTGAGTGTTATTTTTTCCCCAAGTATATACAGAAGACTACATGGAATCTTTTGGCAATAAACCAGCTTAGTTAAAAAGATCCTGAAGGGCAAAAATTGATGATTCACCTCACCCCAATTAGGACAATACAGTCAACATTTCATTCAAACTCCCAGCAATTACAAAGCAGAAGTTCTGACTGACCTAAATTTAGTAAGAATATAGCATAAAACATGTTACTAGAAGGATTTAAGGTCAGACAACTTAAAGAGTAAGAACCCAGAGGAAGACAGTTGGCCAATTCTGAGAAAGTTTAGTACTCGAGACTTCTTACTGATCTGCTGAATAAAGAGAAATTAGGCAAAAAAAAAAAAAAAAAAAAAATCAGAAATCTCACCTTGGCAGGACATCACCGTGTCCTAGTTGTCCTTCCTTCCCCTTTCCCCAGCTCCATACCTCCGTTCTTAGAGATGGTAAAAGAGCATCAGCCTCACCACTGTAGGTTGGAGTCAGAGCTACAGTCCTCATTTTTGCCCGCCCTACTTTCCGTAAGAGCCTAGGAGAAACTGAAAACAAACCAAAAGAAACAAACAAAAGAAAAAAAAAGGAAACCCACAATGTTTAATACCAAAACAAAACAAACAGCTCATCATTTCAAATAAATACGTCATTACTCAGTATCATTCAAAACAACCTATCAAGGAGTCTCTAGGGGGTCTTAATTAAGATTCAGCACAAATGCTAAAGTGTAAGAAGGTACATTACTCAAAGGAGCAAAGTGTGCTAAAATAGATCTAAAGCAGGTTTTAAATGCTAGAGAATAACGGACATATGAAAACTATGTGGTTACGCTAAAGCAAATGAACAAAAACAAACCACATACAAAAGTAAGTATATTTCAAAAGCATATCCTTGCCGTGAACATAAGTATTCCAAAAACTCCTAAAAAAATCCTCTCAGATACAGAACCAATATAGAACTAAATCATGTAACTCTGCCTTCAGAGTGATTAACAAATTAAAACTTGCAAGGGAAGAAGCTCACTAGCTTTGAACTTTGACAACTGGAACTGAAATATTTCTAGGCCCCTGTCTCAAAACCAGGTCAATGTAGTATGGATCAAGGGCCACACAGATCTTACCTGCTATGCAACCTGTATGAAAGGCAGTTAGCCATGTTAGGTCATTTTGTAAAAGGTATCTAATCTACCACAGTGAGCCTACTTTACTCATGAAGAACATTCCTAAGCCCACTATGCTTTTGATTTTATTAGGATGCAGTATTTAATAGTCTCCCCCTCCTTCCCCCTGCCTTTCAGGTCCTTAAGTATAGTTTATAATTCACAAACACCTTTAGTAGAGGATTAAATTTACATCCAAGTTTGTTGTGTCTCCAGTTAAAACCCTTTACAGTATTATAACTTTTCCAGTCTCTTGGCTTTCCTAACACACTCTTACCTTGTGACAACAAGCCAGGCAGAGAAAGTCTTCGGCTCACTCCTTCAGATTCCTCCTCTCTAATATCTACTAAACTGGAACTCTTCTTTCCTTGCATGGATTCCAGTCTGACCTGCTCTTCTCTACTGTCTTTTAGACCTTCAGGTCCTGGGGAACCACTGCCAGATTGAGATCCCACTTCACTTGAAGATGTGCCATAGAAGTTCATTACTTTCTTCAGAGACAATGCTCCAGCTTCATATGTAGCAGCTACTCTCACACCAACCGCTGATGCACAAGAGGCCACCAAGCTGTTCAAGGCAGATGTACTGGTACTTGGAGGGCCTGAGACACAAGCACTGAGCTGTTCTTCTTGAGAAGGCTAAAACGAAAGAAAAATTCAAGTATATCATTTCAGATACCATGTAGCAGTGGAATGACAATACACACATTCACACACCACTATGTGCTACACTGAATGAGACAGTATGATGAAGCTCTTTATACCAGCAGGTAAATCTATTCCTCAGAATCATGTTTTGTAAGATAAGACCAAGTACCACTTCCACATGAACTAAGCTTTGTCTGTTCCTTGTAGTTCATCCGTAAGAGCTTTTTTTTTAATACCAAAAAAATTGTGTCTTTGCAAAACAAATAAAAAGGGATTTAATTTTAGGCTTATTAGCAGCATCTCTGCCACTGATTAAAGTGTATCAGTGAGCACACTGTATTTATGGAAAGATACATTCCCTCTTTAATATATTAAAGTGGGAAACACAATGATGCATTTCGCAAGGTCTACCTAAGAATATTCTGTGCTATACGTCCACTTATGCTACTGTTGTATCCATATAAGGATAGTAAATAATCAGCAGTTATCTGATTGCCAATGATTAAAAGCAGTCATCAGTATCAGCACATTATTTGCTATTACAGCAACCTATTTACCTTCCAAGTAATAAACAATGTACAAGGTAACCTATTTGGCAAATACCAAAAAGCCAGCAAAGTCCCAGTTTCCCACCTAATACAGTTCCCTTAATATATCATATTTTATCCTACAAGAAAAAAAATCTTTGACCTTCCCCCCCCACCCCATTTTTTGTGAAGGCTCAGGCTAACAAATTGGTCCTATTTCCTTGTATTTCATTCTTATTTATAAGAGCTAAAGTATGCCCAACAATACAGAAAAGCATAGTACATTTGTATAGAAACACAAAGGGAAGGCAAGGATTTCACTAATGCTGAAACACAGAAATATCCTCCCCTCTGTGCTTCAAATTGTGTATGTATGTTCAGCTGTGTTAAGAATCCCTGAATTGATTCCAGGCTTGTTTCTCATTACTAGAACTGCACAAGAGAAACAGTATTTCTGCTTGTTGAAACTACTTGTTTCAGTGATTTCCCAAAGGCAGGAGTGCTCATGTGAGCATGAGGAGCTCAACTCCTGGAATGCATTTGTCTTAGCAAAAAGCTAAAGGAAGAATAACTGTATTCAGACAATGCTTCTTTCTCTGAAAGAAGTTTCCCTCATAAGAGGGAAATGAAACTGGTCGAAACATTAACACCATAAAGTTATGAGAGGTTTTCTTTTTAATACTATTTTTTTTATATTTTTGCAAGCAGAAGTAACAACCAAAACCAACCATTTATTAGGTACTGCTAAATTGTGATATTTATTCACCAGAAGTGTCCTGAAAAAACTCCCATAATTATTAAAAATTAAGAAATTGATCTATACACAAGAATGACTACAGATTTTTTACAGAATTTTGCTACGAATTTTGCATATTGTACCATAGAGTAGCAAAGTTTACCTCAACTATAGCAAATTACCTCAACTATAAGCCATCCAGTAGGATAGTACTTGAGTGGGAATTGCCAGACTGTAAGAGCTTAGATTAGTTTTCAGCCTATTAGCCTTTGGGTTGTATTTTCTTTTCTTCTTCTCTTCTCCCCACCCCCTCCCCACCCTCTTTTAAAATATTATTATTATTTAAGTAGTTGAAATGGTAGTATTTGGGCAGACAGCTAAGAACAGCATGTTTCTTGAAGCTTTGCATCAAACTTTTTCTGATGTCTATCAAGAAATTATTACTATTCTGCAATAGCATTGTAACAGTACAGCTGATCCATTTTACACATCACACAAAGCTAAACAAGTATCAGCTATTTCCCATTCCTGTTCTAGTTTTATGGAACACACATGATTAACATCAGAAGCCTTTAGACAACATTTTAGCATTATCTTTTCAATATTTACTTACTACCTAGAATTTTTGATTGAGAAATTAGACAGATTTGTAAGGGATTCACTCAATGTACAGAAAAAAGTTTTACCTTAACAGTGAACTAGGAAAGTACCAGCTTACTGTCCCACACAGACAGGAAACACATGCATCAGTAAAGGGCTGGAGAAGGGAATGGGAAATAGGTTTTCTTGGTTCTGATACTATGGACCATGGAGGCAAAGCTGGGGCACTGTGAAGGCTGCTCACATGAAAGGCAGCTTACAACTGAACAGGAATAGCAGATAAAAACTCTTCCACATACAAGCTGAGAGCCATCACACAGGGAAAAAAAAACAAAAACAAAAAAAAAAACTTTCGAAACTAAAGAAACATCCCACTTACATTAAACACTAAGAATATTTCATTTGTGATGAGTATAACATAAGGAGACTATTTCATTTGTGATCAGCGTAACACAAAACATCACGTATATAGCATAAAGGGAGTTGTAGCACATTAAGAACTGGTTACTAGGTACCAACCTGGTCAGGTTCTGTACTGATGCTTTTCTCCAAGCTCTCATTTAATGAGTTATCTGATAAACCGTACTCTTTCACTTCTTTTTTGTCAGGGAACAGAATATTCCCAGGACTAGAGATTCCACTGTCTTCCTGTCCATCGTTGTTGGAAAGCATGCTTGCTCCATCAGGTTCTAAAGTAACAAGCATATGCTCTTCCACAGTGGATTTCTGACAGTCTTCACTTTGGCTACCTGTTACACTTCTTCCTTCTAGGGTCTCCAATGAAGGACACGAGAGAAGATTTTCTGTTTGGGTATCAGCCAGTGCTACACCTAGTGGGCAACAGTGACTATCTGATATGATTACATGATCTTCCTTGTCTGTCATGGTAATGAGGAGTTGGCTGCAATGATTGCACCTCTCTGGGATAGGCTTCATTTCCTGCACAGGGAGACACTGTACCAGAGCCAGGCTGTGGTAAGCTCCACAAGCAATCTGGAGCACAACACGTCCTGCCAGGTGCTCTACCTTCTGTGGCTTTATCACCGGGAAAGTTGTTGTTATGAGACCCAGCTGGCAGCCACTCCCCCAGGCCCATATCTCCCTGCTTAGTGATAGTGCCAGGGTATGCTCCTCTCCACATGCTAGCTGCAAAATCCTGACTGATAGCAGAGGACTCGTTTCAGAATCAGAAATACTGATGGGTTGTGGTTCTGGCACATACGGTTGATTAGCAACTGCGCATTGGCCAGCAGAATTGTTTCCCCACATATAAACCACACCACCTTCTGTCACAGCTCCATTATGGAAGCTGCCAGCTGCCACTGTAATAACATGTTGCCCGAGTAAAGTATTTTCTAAGATGGGACTATTAGCACATGACTCCTCTGGTCCTGTTCTCCAGGGAAGTTTTCCAAAACTGTAGACCTCTCCACCTAAAAAAGATAGCACGGTTTAAATGAAGTTAAGCCAACACAACAATTTGAAAAGAGATTCAGATTAACATTAATTTTTAGCTCATTCCAGGCTCTGCAAAACTATGGTATTTATGCATGAAAGCTGCTTGTTGCTCTTTGCTGTTGTTGCTGTAAGTTCTACACCTGGTATTAGCAGTATTCATGTAAGTACAGGGTAATGTTAAGTAATACTTTTCTCCTAGAAAAAGTACTATACTGAAGTTAACAGAACAGATTGAGTAAATACATTTAAAAAGGACCAATGAATGCTGATCCACAGTGAATACATAAATGGATGAATGCAATTCATTTTGCTTGTGCAAGCTATTCAGAAGAAACAACACTTTTAAAAGAAACTACATGAGAATTATCTTAATATCCTATCTTAGTACATAACATATTCTAATTCTTAATAGATAATGTAAATTTAATAAATCAGCCTTTCAAGTTTTCCCTGCTCTGTACTCCATGCATACAACCATGTTGAACGAGCACATGGAAATACAGAGCTTATCCTTCCAAACAGATATCTAGCACCCTCAATTATACTGATTTGGCACCCTAAAGTAAAGCAGGAAAATATTGCAAAAAAATCAGAACTCTATTGTAAGGGTAAATTTTGATAACATTGTTTTAACGGTGATAAAAGAATGATAAATCATATCCACGGACAATATCCTTCATGGGACAAGAAAATACAGGCAAAAAAAAATTCTAATTATTAAAAAAACTTGTTTTCAAAAAAAAAAAAAAAAAAAAAAAGCAGCACTGGAGCTCCATAACACCTCTGATAGATTACAGATGTCTATAGCAGGTACTCCAATAACCTGTAACTTTTTTTCCTTTTTAAAACCTGAAACCTGGTTTCAAAGGTGTTAAATTCTCTTTCCTTAGAAAACAGAAAAAAAAAAAAAAATCAAAGATGCAACTTCCAGTTTATTCTTTAAAACTGTATGCCCACTGATCATCACAAGTAAGGACCAAACTATACGAACACTTAAAGGGACTGTCTTTTAGAAATTCCTCTTTTGATTCATGGTCCCAAACTGATTACAAACCAGGACTCCCTCTAACACATGTGCTGGCTACATGTTTTTCCAGACACCCACAGAAACCAAAGGTCTTACACATCACAAGAACTTGTTGCTGTACTGTCTTTTTGGAACAAAAGAAATCACAGTAACTTTCATTTCGAGCTAAGAGGGTTCATATTATGTTACCATCTTTAAAACCAAAACCCAGAGCCATTGTTAAGAGAAAAAAGTGCATGTGAGCAGCCACTGCATAAAATTTCTATTCCAATACAGTTTTAAGTGACTTAAAACTAAGAAGGAAACACTGGCAACATTATAAACTTAACAGTTCAGAAATCGTGTACGAGACTTGGGGATAGAATCAGATTAAAACTCTAAAACAAAAAAAAAAAATACAATAATTAAGGCTTGTTACTGTCTCAAATCTTTCAAATGAATACATTTACTACCTTCTGTTAGAAGTAATCCATGATTTATTCCAAGGGCTGCCTGTAATACAGTCTTTCCATTGAGGCCTGGAAGTCTTTCTGGAGTTATGGAGCAGGAACCAGCCTTCCAAACATAGACCAGGCCTCTCTCTTTGGCTCCTTCTGCCTCTTCTGAACTAAAAAAAAAAAATTAAAAACACACCACAGAATCAGCTTGCAGTTTCCTATGGTTCAAAGATGCGCAGTTTGCTTTTCATGTATGCATGAAAGACTTAGTAGCTCAGATGTTAGCTTTAATTTCAGGAATTTAATGTACTCCTTTTCAACTTTGATTATCTTAATTTAAATATTATTTAGAGGAAAAACAAATCTTCAACATAAAATCATTACGTTTTTCATTCATACTTTACTATCTCAAAAGCAGCCGACCCTGATGCTAGTAACCTTCAAAATAAGCATATTCACAACTAACAGAGCCTTTACATGAAATACTGTACTTTTTGCTCACTGTGAGATCAAATGAATACACATCTCTGCCATCACATGTATATTCAAGGAGACAGTTATGTCATTTCCACTCACATGTAAGCAACTCTATTCCTACAGAAATAGTGAAATTGATAACGTTAATTCTTACTGTGTTAGAAAATAGAAGGAACACTTCTGATTTATTGATTTTATGTTCTGCATTATTGCATTTTAGGAAATTAAAATGCAGAAAACAGCATTATAAATGTGCTTTTATCAGTTACATACAATGCCAAGTGTGCTGGAATTATACAAAGAGTTCTCATCAAACATTTGCTTTTAGAAATAATTAAACAAAGGAAAAACTGTCTGCAGAATGTAGAGTTAATTGATTGCTTCCATTCAGTGTCTTCGAAAGACCACACCCACAAGATCTCATCCTTTACCTACCTTCATTTCTACCTTTGGAAATGAAAATGAGGGTTTTTTTGCTTTTTCAATTCCTAGTGAGCATTTAAATTAGCCAGTTATTAAAATGATCTGAATCAAAAAAAGCCCCAAACAAGAACACCCCAAAACCTGAAGCACAAAGGGGTTAGCCAGGCTTACAGGAATGACTACAGCAATTCACAGCTGCTTTAACACTTCAGCAAATTCTGGTTTGAATGCTCAGTCAGTAACTTCTTGCATTCAGCAGAAAGAAATTCCTTAGAACTCTGACAGCAAGCATACCGTGTTAATTATTGATGTAATCACACAACTTAAAAATATAAATTTAGATTTTAATATAGACTGACATTTCAAGTTCAATTAAGAGTCAAATTCATTTACAATTTCATATACAACAGATTGTTATCCACCCCACACAGAAAAGAAGGTTTAGTTACTTATTTGGCAACAATCTTAAGCCATTTACTCCCTATATAAATCGGCTCGTCAGCTTCACATGAACTCATAAAGTGAAATAGGTAAGGCAGTGAGAAGAGCTTTGATGAAATGGCAATGGATGTCTAGAAGCAAAAGCATAAAGCAATAAAGTTCTCCAACACTGACGGACCCCCAGAAAGGCTATATTGCTTGTACCTTCTAACATGCAAGTAGCACACTCAAAACAGTAAGCAGTTATTCACATCAATTATGACTTCTTTTAAATTAAGTTTTGCAAATTGCGTTGCATAGGATGAGCTACACCCTTGTACAACGTGCCACTCAAAGATGCAGCATCAAGTGAGACCAACTTGTAGAGATGGAGTCATGTGTCTCAGTTTCTGTTCCCACTCCCAACATCCACTTGAACATAAGAAAACACTTCTTCACTGTGAGGGTGGTAGAACATTGGAACAGTTTGCCCACAGATGCTGTGGAGTCTCCATCCTGGAGATATTCAAAACCTAATGGGGCACAATCCTGGGCAACCTGCTCTAGCTGACTCTGCTAGAGCAGAGGGGTTGGCCCAGAATCTCTCTAGAGGTCCCTTCCAACCCCAAGTATTTTGTGATTCTGTCTTTTTCCACATAAGAAAATCAACAAAAAGGTTAGTCAAGAAGTCTTCTAAAACTTGGGTAATTTAATCCAATTAACATCCTTTGTATTTAAAACGCAAAGGGGACCCTCCATTTTAATACTATGTAAGTGTGCTTAGAAGTAAACAAAAAAAGTAACCAACTGTGTAATAAACAGGTAAGAAAAAATTAGGAAATCCAACATCACAGTTGCCTAAGACCAAAATGTGACTTTTATTCAGAAGAGCAAAGCACAAAAAACATTGCACAATAGAGAGCTTTCCTCAACCTACTGTGCATTAAATCTAACCCACGGCCTCATGTTTGGGCACTTATCCATTTAATAACTCTTCAGAGAACAATGTAAGACAAATTTGGACATTCATACATCCAGATTCATTAGAAGATATTACCTTTCCATCCCAAAACACCTGACCTCTGTCAGAGGTCTTAGTGAAAGCAGCAAGGATAAATTAGTAGTCTATTTGCGGGAATCAATCCAGAATCAGAACTCACACATGCAGATAACAGATACGATCTAGTGTTCATCAGATAATGTTATTTCCAAGTTTCCAGCTAATGGCTATCCATTGATAACTCTCAACCATCAATTGGAAAAAAAAGTTATTGTTATAATAAGGTGAGTGTTCTGGACATAACTAAAGCTAAAGCTAGGTCACCCCTCTTCTCCTCCCCTTTAGCTCAGTTTATATAATAAGCGTATGCCGACATCACTTACTTTTACAGCGCGATTATTAGTTGGCACATTTCAGGAAGCTACTAGCTTCACCTAGCTGCTGGTTCTCACCTTCCTTCCTGTGAGTCCATCTGTCAGTGGCAGCACTCCATCACCACCAAATCATTCGTCTTTTGAAAGGAACAATGTAATTGCACAAACTGTAAAACATATAAAATGAACTGCCTATGCAATTGCAAATACTATCAGCTCTGCAAAGAACAAAAAGCAAAGCTTATATCCCTTTATATTTTACGTGTTAAACAAGTGAGCATTTCCACAACATAAGAATGGTTAAAAGTATTCAGCTTACACACACTGGGTTGGCAGACAAAAGATAAATGGCCAGAGCTCTCCTACCCACTCATCTTACAATAGGTCTATCATAAGCACAGACTAAACAAAATGTAATTCAAAGACAGAAATGAGTTAACCTAGGCATAGAATGGACTTTCCCAACCAGAAACACTATTACCAACTAATGTAATGCAACATTTGGGATGCAGCAGTAACCACTCAGTGATTACTTATTTATTCTACAGAAAATAAATATCAATTTTTATAGTTTGCCGTATACTCAAGAAATATCAAAGCAAAATAACTGAACCTTTTTCAGTCTAATATATGACAGAATTCTATGCTCAAGCAACATTTATAAGGCATATGGATTTGCATGAGCAGTAAATTAGCAGAATTTGTAACTTCATTCCTGAACCAATATATATATATATTATCATTAAAAGCTACAGTTCTACTAAAGCCTAGGCAGAAATCTAATCAAGAGTCCAAAAGTCTTCCTCATGCAGTCTGACCGCAGAGTGGTTTTGAAGATCTGACAAGACCACAGAAGCAAAGGAGACAAGAGCAGCTGCTCTGCTTACTTTGTCCTTTCAATCTTGAATTTTTTAGGTTCATTCTTCGCACCCACCACCTTTTCTATTTACCATCATAGTCTTAATAACAAAATAAAACAAAAAATAAGAGCTCCTGTTTGGGAACCCTTAAAGCCAGCTCCTCTACTGGAATATTGCATAATTCAGCTGGAAGGAATCCACATAACTTCAACTCGCTCCATAAGAAATGAATTGTAGGTGGCTTGTGCCACAAGCCCATAACAACAGATTGGAGATTTTACAGTAAGTTTGTTAAAAATCACAGTATACAACTACCATGTTAGCTTCTACTTCTGAGATGCTCCATAGCTGAGCAACTTAATGCTGCAACTGAAGTTCTCTTTAAGTTAAAGAAATCTTCAAAAAGATGCTTTTGTATTACTTTTCTTGTAACAAAAAGGAAATTGCCAAGAATCCTTGTTTTTATATTATATACATACTTTTTAAGCATTCAATGCTTTGTAGTTTTCATTGATCTACTGCCTTACTAGATGGAGTATTAAAAATTAAGTTACATTAATGCAGCCATATGGTATTTATTGAAGTGAAAAATCATTTCAGATATAATTCTTTGTTATTCAATTTTTGTTATTTTATAGTTTCTCTCTAATACCCACCTTAACAAAAAACAAAACAAAACACAAAACAAAAAGAAAGGAATAGCCTTTCAAGACAGCACATCTCCAAGAAAAGTTCCAGAATGAATAGTCCGAAGCCTTAGATAAAGGAAATAAAAATCAAACATGGCCAGTCTTGATTGCAAATTACAGCTTTGTGTATATTCTCTGCTGTATACAGAAAGTTTCAGTTCACACTGGAAACAATAAACGCTGGTAAATTAGGAACTGAAATAACCAAATTAAATTCATTTTCTAGCAAATTCTAACACTCTCACTAAATAACTCTGAATAATGAAGTATCACGCTGATTTATATAGACAGAAACAGCAATAGCTCTTACTTCCATGAAAGTATCCAGTTTTCCAAATACAGGACATTGAAAATAGAGACATTTGGACTTCTAGGTTGGCAGAAAATTTATTTCAAAAACATAAAATCATCATGAAAATAAGAAAATAAATTCATGTGATACAATAGCATGATGAGGCATATGCATTTTGAATTGAGAAAAAAAAAACAGAGCATAATTACCAGGAATAGAGATACGTTAAGTCACACTTGCCACTAGAAAGATTTGAATATGCTTCCTTTCTTCCTCAAAGGAGGAAATATTAAAAAAAAAGGAAAATAAAAAGAAAAAAAGAAAAATAACATTTTTGTACAGAACTAAGGAAGTCTTACAAAGAAAGTGTCATATAACACTTCAGTAGCAGAGGCGTTGAAACATCAAAAGAAAATGGAAGCATTTTTGCAGAACTTCTGAATTTGTGATGTGTTCTTGCTCAGAAAAAGTACATCCGAATCTTTTTTTAGCCTATTCGAAATTGCCTAATTCTAAACTCATTTTCTTGAGGATGCTGGCACTTTTCCTCCGTGAAGAATTCTAGCTTTGTGTATAAATGTCCCATGGACATTTACATTCTACATTTTCACTTGCAACATTGCAAAAGGAAGACTACGAGGAGTGCTGAATAGTTACAGACAGATAGTCACTAGCATGACATTGATGTCATATTTTCCACTTACGGAGCAGAATGCTATTCCAAATCCTCTCGAAATCAAACACTACCACACCACAATAACCTGCTAGATCACAGGGAATGACCTGGAACAAACATTACACTGATTATTTTGGAACTGTGTCCTTCACTGGACACCAACTGCTCAGAAAGCAGCATCATAGGTATAACAGTAATCATAGATTCAAGGCTGAATAGAAACAGGTATGCCCCGACTTTCACAAACACTATAACTCTCATCAGCCTCAAATATATATTGGTATCATGTGTTTATTTACCTGCTACAGTTAGTAAATGGACCACAAACTTCTACAAATTTATCAGATATTTATTTATATATTCACAAACAAGTTTTTAATAAAGTTGTTAGCATAAGTTCACTATGTATGGTGCAACAAGACTAAGTTTATTATATGTATATATTATAAATATTAATATATTATTATGCATATTTGTTATATTCACACAAAATTATCTGCTCTGGTTTTGAAGGGGCTACCTCCAAGCTTCCTAGTTCAAAACAAATTTGCCAATTTTATTCTCGTCTACATTCATATAACCATTTATTACTGTTCAATGTGGTTCACATATAACATGCTACTAGTTCAAGAAGCCCTTGGGTTTTTGTTACCACTGAATAAGTGCAACCGATGTTTTTAACACTGTGTGATTAGTATCTGCCCAGAGCAAAATGAAACAACTTGTTACTGAAGGACAGTAGTGACCCCTTTATCAGAGAGCCTGATATTGTTAATATAAGTTCCTATGAATGAGTGACAGTAGCAAAAAAGCTACAATAAAGGAGTCTGAAAAAAAAGCAACACAAATAGCTTAGTATCAGCTAAAAGAAAACATATGAAAATTATTTACTATAACTCCTGTTTTTTATAGTTTAGAACTTACCAGTTTGATAAGACTGATAAAAAAATTCTCAACTAGTATTGCTTCCTCCTCTTTCTCTTCTGAAGCTAGAACTTTTTCATTTAGCACATGATGAGATGCTTTCTCTTCTGAAAACAGTCAATTCCACAGAAACTGAAAAAAGATAACTAGAGCTTATTTTTGATAAGTCACCACCTTACAGCAGTAGTGGTTAGGTCTTGATAACAGAGCTCAAACAGCAGAAATCTAAAGCAATACTAACTAGTTGCCCCCTAGTATCTCACTAAAATATTTTTGTGCTAAAAGAGGAAGTCTGAGAGTAGCAGCATGCTGTCATCTGTAAATAAGATTTGAGCCAAGATAGGACTAGCATTCTCAACAGATTGCAAAAGCTGAAATAGCATTCAGATTTGAGCAACCAAGTCATGCAGAGAGAAGGGCTTCAAAACAACAGTAGGAGACGAAGTGCATATTCTAATAAACTTGGGTGACCTCTTCCCATCACAGAAGAGGAGTCCTTTAGAAGTACCTACACAAATAAACCTTCTCAGCACCTCAGGCCTGCTAGCCTCTGAGAGAGCAAGGAAAGCAACTGGAGAGGCAGCTTCTCCATCAGAGCTTTTCTGCAGTCTCTCCCACAGCTTTCCAAGCCTAGTCCTCGGGGGGGGGGGGGGGGGGGGGGGGGGGGGGGAAGGAACACGCCTGTTTTGTAACCGCCAGCACAGCGTGACAGCACACGGCCGCCCACCCTGAAGCTCAGGCCGGGGAGGTGTGTGGAGCTGGACGCCGCACTCCTCCCGCGGCCCGGGCAGCACCCCCGCTGCCAGAGGGGCTCCCGGCCAGGGCAGGAGGCAGAGGGCCCCTTCGGGCTCGTGCCGGGGGCTGCCGCCACAGGGGCTGAAGGGGCACAGTAGGGCTAACGGCAGCGCGCAGCCGTTGGCGGGGGGGAGGGGGATTCGAACGTAACGGCATCCCCCCCCCCCCCCGCGCGCGCGGGCTGGCCCCACGTGACTGCGGCTCCCCTCCCCGCGGAGGCAGGGCGCGCGCGCTCCCCCGGCCCGGCGCTCCCGCCCCCGCCCGCCCGTCCTCACGCCAGCGGCCGCCTCACCCGGCCCGCGCTCGCCCCGGCTCCCCGGGCGGAGATCAGCTGACCGCGCGGGGCGGGGCCAGGCCGAGCGTCAGCTCGCGCGGCGCGCGGTAAAGAGGCCGCAGCCGCGGGGGCTGGGCCGAGGCGCGGGCGCTGGACGGGTCCCTCCCTGGGACAAAAGAGGCCGAGGAGCGTTACGGAGAGGCGGGTTGGGTGCTGGCTTGGCCTGGCCGTGGTCTGGCGGCACTGCGCACAAAGCAAAACCAGAGCCTTCCTCAGTGAGATCGCGGTCAGCGCGAGAGAAAAATAACAGAAGCCCGCTGCAGCTGGACCTGGGCGCTTTCCGACCCGGTCTGGTGCTCAGCTGTGATTCAATGCGTAAGCCCAAGCAGACCGACCGCCCTCACTGGGGGATGCTGACCGTGCCTCCTGCCTTCACACGATCTCAACAAGGTTTCCCCACCAGAACCTCTAGGTCAACTTGGCTCCAGTAATTCTTCAGCATTACAAAGATAACGCAAAGTTTAAACCCCAAATCTAGGCGCCGCCTCCACTAGGAGCCGCAGCAGCTGCTGCTGAGGCTGGGCGCTGCTGCGGCTCGGTGAGCGCGTACCCGTCCGGCAAGGTGGGAAGCCTGGGAGCTGCCTAACCGGCCAGGCCCTGCGCGGGCTGGCGCAAAACGCGCTCGGGCTGCGTTCCCCGTATCCAGCGCGCTTCGCCCAGTTTAGCCCAGAAGGTTTATTTCTCCACCGTCAGTTATGAGGTTTGTCAAAGAAAAACTGCAGGAATCATAAGACTGCTTGAAGCAGAGACCTCATGCAAGTCATATGAACTGTTACTACAGACTGAGGGATGAGGAGGGGCAAAGGAGAAAAGAGAGAGAAATTTTAGTTGAACTCAGCACAACATGGGAGATGTGTTGTGTGCAAGAGCACTCGGACCGGGACGCTGCAGTTGCTGTTCAGAGGGAAGGGGCTCCCAACATATCCCGGGCCTACAGCATGTGGAAGCAGCGCCTGCAATAGAGGTATTTGCTAGCACACCCTGGTACTTCAGCATCAAGCTAGATTAAGGCTGGGATCTTTCATTTGTTGTGGAAGCATGAAACATCCACATTTTCTTCTAATCCAGCAGGATCAAACCTTGCAGCTTCAGGCATGTGGATTCCCTGCTGAAAGAGGACTAGATTACAATAAATGCCTTTGAGTGAGGCTCTGGGAGCAGATTGCACTCTAGTGAGTGCTACGCCAGGGAGCGGTTGTACAAAGGGGAGGGGAGCCAGCAACCTACAGTGTTCTGGAGGAGGCAACATACCACTGCTTACAAGTCCTGTTACATCAGAACCGAATGATAACCTAGGCATCCGTCCAGCGTAGCTGTTCATGAGGAGCTTGCAGGCTGCCTGGCATTCATTAGCACTACTTTTATAGCTTTATAGTTTATAGTACTCCCATGCTGGATGGGCCAAATTCACAGGCTTTGTAAATTATATATGTGGTGAGACAGGCTCAACATAGAGAGGTTTGGGGGAGTAAAAGGAGAGAAGCCATAAATTTAAACTTCCTGAAATTTCACCCTTGCATTTGGCTCTTAGTCCCTGCCCTAACAGATTGCTATCTAGAGAGGACTAAAACAAGGCTAAGAGAGAATAACATGCTTTTAGACTGATGCTGATCGAAATGTCCTCAGTAGTTAGGGCAGCTCTGGCTTCTTGTATTCTCAGAATCGGCACTAACATTTACCAAGACAGAAGCATGCAGACATTTGCTCCCTTTATGCCCATCTAGGAAACCATAACCGAGTTCCATTAATGGGAGGAGAAACACAAAAGTCACACGAAGTGCTCAAAAGTTAGGGCCGTCAAGGAGAAAGGAAGAGTACCAATAAACGGTTGTTTGCCTGTGATACCGCTTGCACCCTTTTCCTCTGCCAGCTGGCAGATCTAACCAGAGCACCCTTCCTGCACCCTCCCTGCAGCCCCAGCAGCTGCGCACGTCCCAGAGTTGGAGCCCAGGGACGCAGAGGCTGGGGCATTACGCTGATCCATTCCAGGAACAGGGAGCTGTGGAAAAGCTTGGAGGGGTGAGGGTTTCATCTGGTAGTTATTCCTATCTGCAAATTAGCATTTAATTGCCAGATGACATGCTAGTAGCTTCTGGTTCTACCCAGCAATCTCAAATAGATACTATTTTCTTCAAGAAGCAGAGACAAGGCATTCTGTATGGAACTGCCACATCCTACGTATATCTGGAGAAGCTGTGTGAAGGATCCTATGCAACTGTTTACAAGGGGATCAGCAGGTGAGCAAGGACCAGCAGTACTGTTACTGCATCCCCTGAACACAGGAGGTACAAGAATTCATAAGGGGTTGGGCAATTCTGAGTACTCAAAGCAAGATAAAAGTCTGCATTTGCCTTTAACCAGAATATTTGCAAAACCCATCAACATTTCTCAGGGAACTCCTCCACTGCAGCAATGGAGGCAAATGCAGCAAAGGCACTCTGTTGCACAGCAGTGTGCTGGGAGATTGTCCAGCTGCACCTGGGACAGAGCAAGATTTTCCCTTGGAGGGAGGGATCCCTTTAGGATGGAAAAACAGGGGGGTAAGGGCATACTGTGGTCACCGTAGGAGCAGCGCGGGTGTGAGGGCAGAGTGGGAACACTGCCCAGCACACTTGTACTAGCTGCTGCTCTTCTAGCCAGAACCGCCTGCTGGGTCCAAGCTTGCTGCTAATGAAGCTGAAAGGGAGGTGCTTTGCAGTTCCTTTCTGAGCTTAACCTGGGTGGCAAAGTGAGCCCTAAAAACTTGGCTTAGATGAGTGCAGAGTAGCCTAGAAGGTTGTTAATGTGGTCATCATGCTGAGCACTGAGGTGCTTTGTGTCACCTTTTCTGACCTGACAGGATCAACCGCCAGTTGGTGGCATTGAAAGTTTTCAGCCTGGAGGTGGAGGAGGGACTGCCCTTTACAGCCATCCGGGAAGGTAAGAAATAAAGAACAGAAATTGTGCCGATAGTCACAGGGGCAGCAATAGCTGTTCCTATGGGTGGTTTGCCCTGATGCTCATCTCCGTCGCTGTCACAGAGCTCCCTGCTAACAGAATCGCTCAATATGGATCAACAAGAAGTGTAAAGGCTGCTCAGCTCAGACCATTTCTAAAAATCACTTTTTGCTATCTCAGTGTCCAATATTGAAACAAGCTCAGATTCATTGCATTCAGCTTTAAACACCCGCCTGCAACACTGTTAGGTGCGTTAGCTGTGGCCTCCCCAGGCGGTTAGTGCGGGGAGGAAGGCTTTACAGATGGTACGCTTGCCCCGCTGAGCTCCCAGTCATGCTCCTTCCATGATGCAGAGACAGAGCCCACAGTTGCAGCCCTTCTAACTTAGAGGCCTCTCTGAAATCTGAAGTGAGCTGGCTTCAGCCTGGACATAGCTACACTGCTGTTATCTCTACGAGTGTCAGGCTGAGGACCCACCATCATAAGCCAGGTACTAGCAAGCTAGGAACTAGCACCGCACAGTGTTTTTTGCTGCTGTTGCACTGAGCAGTTGTGTGCTCAAGTGCCCTTTGCAATGAGGTCTTCACCTGTTGGTATCACAGATGGTGCCATTTTCTGTATGATGGCAGCTGAAATCAGGAGCATAACAAATCCCAGCTTGAAGAGAAATATTTTCAAATAAATTGGTGCTTAATAACTTTTACCATTTCAGCCTAGTGAGAAATGTTTTTTGTCAGGTGACTTCATTGAGCACTGGGCAAAGCATCTGCAGCTTTCTCAATTTCTTTGAGAAAGAAATGATTTTGTTTAAGTGCCTACATTTTGTTTGTACATATTTATGTGTCCCGACAGACTAAACTTCGCAAACTGCTTGGTTGATTAAGACTTCTATTTTTGTCTGCTCCACAATCTCAAGAGGATCATAATCCAGTTTCTTCCCTACACAGAAATACGCAACCTTTGTGCCAGTCTGTTGTCTACTCGTAGTGAGAGCTGTGAATGTAAGAGGTCACACATTTTTGTGTTTTCCACTTTTTTACTGCTGTTCGAAGCTGGGGCTAATTTCATCACCACCAAGTGCTGGAGACCAGATGTCCCAGCATTCATACAGCAGTCCTAGCATAGAGGAAGGGGTCAAAATGCTGCTATCGGTCAACTCCATTTGAAACTCAGAATAACCAGAAAGGTTACTGGACCACCTCCAGATTTATACCACTGTAATTAAGATAAGAAAGGTTACAAACTCCTTATCCAATTCTGGATGAAAGCAGAGAGATGCCTAAATGTGCTTATTTGCAGAACGGCTTGTGTTGACGGTTTTCTTGAAACTCGTTTGCTGTGGTGTTTTTGCCCTGCATTACACTCCTAGCCCACCAGTACAATAAGCCTCAAAAGCTTTACCTACTTAGAACTAACGATGCTCTAAAGATCCGTGCCCCTTTAGCATGCCCTGCCAAACAGGCTGCGAGCCTGCAACTTCATGCACTATGGGAGAAAATAACAGTGATCCTATGGAGGGGCTACTTCAGAAAGATCTTTTGTGTACTGCTGAGCTTTGCAGCATGTGACACCTCAAATTTACAGTGCAAGTCACTCGTGCAAACAAAGCACAGGATTTATTAACCTGGTGCATTCCCTGCTACGCCAGAGGAATGGCATGCCACTGGCAAAGAGCTGCTTCACCCCAGGAGCCCCACAGAAATGAGGCGCTTTTAAAGCTCGGTTCTGGCTGTAGCACCTGACACCCCAGCAGGGAACTGGAGAAGGGAGCATGTGAAGGGCTGTTCCTAGAGGCCTGACTCAGGCCCTGCAGGCTCAGTCCTCCACTGTACTGTGGACCCTCTGTGCTGCTCCTCTCGGGTGGCAGAGCTGGCAACTGGCTCAAGCGGGTCATGTGGAAATTTCAAGGTTTCACAGAGCCAGAGTAGCAGTCCCTTTCCATAGCAAATCTTTACAGGGTTCATAGGCAATTAGGTGCAATCTGGAGCATATTCCAGGTTCATACTACAAGGTACTGGGGACATATTGGCGCTAGCTAAACAAACTAGTGCCAGTACCAGAGGCAATTTAGCTGTAGCAGCACCAAGCCCTGTGTAGTAATTAATTTACATTTGGTGCCATTCCCAGGACCTATGCTGGAGCAGGTATCCCACATAGCTCAGCAATCTCTATATTGGCATAGTCGTAGGCCACAGTTCTGTAATACAGTAAATGTAGGGCTTTTACAACTGGATGAAATTGTTATGGTCACAAGATACAGAGTGCTAATCCAGTATAAATTTGCTCTGCCAGCCCAAAACTCTTCAAACATCTTTTGTAGATGTTTGAAAAAACAAAAAGCAGCTTTTATCCAGGACCAAAAGTCATCTGCCCTCCCATGGCCAGCACAAGTTCTGTATTGTGTGCTTTGGCTAAATCAGCAGAAATGAGATTGTGTGCCCATACTTTATCTGGATGAAATTTTTACCACTGGGTGGTCTGACAGTTTGCTAATCTGGTTTTAATCAGCAGGGGAGGGTGAGTCTCGAGCTGCTCTGAGGCTGTTCTGCTGTGCCAGAAGCTGAACTAAAATCTGGAGTGAGGGACTCCTGTTTTTGCTGAGCTTTGTGGCTTCTGCCTGTACACATCTTTGGTGTAACAGCTGGGTCAGATTCTTTAGCAGTGTCAGGCAGAGCAATCCAAGCTCCACTGCTGCCTGCTTTACAAAGCTGCAATAACTATTGTCTCAAGGTTACGGCTGTTTGGCCAGCGTACAAAACAAGGAAGCTGCGCGTGTTCTTTTCCCACAGAGACGATCCTGGCAGTTGAGACTTAATACTGAGAAACTGCCTTTGTGAGCATGTCAGCTGGAGCCTGCTCTAACATGAGAAACCTAAGGCAAGGCTGAAAGGCCTGGCTCAGAGGGCTGTAGCTTCTCTCTTGGCATCAACCAGTGCCCAGTGGGCTGTACAGGGGCAGAGGCTCTGCAGTGTGCAGCCCCCCTCTAGCACCACACCATGGCTGCGCTGAAGCCTGGCCGAGGCATGCCAGTAATTAAGAACCAGGTCTACACAGTTGCAAAGATGCTTTTAGATGGGTAGGTCAAAAGAAAAAATATGCCTAAGTTTTATAAATACAAACAAGTTACTGGTCACTCAATAGCTTCACCTCTTTGAGCTTTAAATTAGAGAAAGCGACAACACATTTTCACAAAACTAAAAGCACAGACCTAAATTCAGTGGAGCATCTACAGCAATTTTTGTCAATAGATTTTTGTACTCTGATATTGTGAAGCTGGAAGATGATAGATAAAACCTACCTTTATGCTAAGGGGCCTGCCCCTGTTGAGAGCATCTCCTGGGAGGCAGATGGGAGGGAATGGGAAGCTCTGGGCCAGGCCCCGGGGCCAGTGCTGAGTTCTGACACTGTGGTAGCTCCCAGCCCCTGCCTCCCACTACATTTGCGTTGAAGAAATGGTTTCTCCTCAGCTGAGAAGCTGACAACTGGGAACTGCTATCTCTGATAGAGGCAAGATGCTACCTTTGAGAGAGAGACTGGTTCCTGCCAAATCCAGAGTGCTAATGCTTGCTTCTCCGAGAAGCTCCAGATTCAGTAGCTGCTGCTTCTTACAGAACTGCCAAGTTTGGATCATTCCCCTCTAGCTTTTATCTTCGCTAACTGGCTACAGGCACTGTCTCCTTCCACTTCTGGCAGCAGTGCTGAGCCTGATCTTCCTTTTATTTTTCCACAGCTTCTCTTCTCAAGTGTCTGAAACATGCCAACATTGTACTCCTTCATGACATTATCCAGACCAAGGAGACACTAACATTTGTCTTTGAATATATGGTGAGTTGTTCTTTTTCCAGCTTGCTGTGAAGTACTGGGAAGAAACCAGTGGCTGTGTAATGAGTTTGTTGCATTATGGGACATCTACAAAGGAACAAGTTGTTATCCTTCAGTGCACTGTTTGATTCTCCTTCTTGATGGTCTGCTTTCCATCCACGCAGCCTTTTTTTGTTTCTGCTTATGCAACAGCTGTACACAAAAATGATTCCACATGTTGTCTCCACTAGGATGGCAAAAACTATTTACCTCCATTCCTGACTTGACAACGCAGCATAAGCATGGTTACTAAGCCACAGCAAGGATAAGGCATAGTGATATTTGCTCACATCCCAGTTAGTGTCAAAATCTGCACTGTCTGCAGTGGCTTGCTATGGCCAAGCTACAGGTTTCTCTCGTGGGGAGGGCAAGATGCCAATAAATAAGTTCTCAGTATGACTCTTGCCATTTCTGCTGCTTTTGCTAATAGTTATAAACCAAGTTATGAGGAAAATATATAGGCTACGCATTCTTACTATAGCTTTACGATTAATTCTGGCACAAGTATGAATCCTGCTAACTATCAGCTTCAGGCCACAAACTGTTAGGGTGAAATAACAGACCAACCAGCCCCTTGATTTGACCCAAAACTTCAGCATGTCCTCATACGCTGAATCAGATCAGATGTTTATCAAGATGAAAGAGAATCCTTTGTATGTAGTGGTTGTATACTTTTTTCTATTTACAGAACAGGCATTGTTGGTAGGAGTATTTTATGCTAGTAGCTTTGCCTCAAATTATCTCCTTTTATTCAGCACACAGATCTGGCACAGTACATGGCCCAGCATCCTGGAGGACTTCGGTCTCACAATGTTATGGTGAGCTCCTTAGAAGACTACTATCCCTTAAAGCATGAGAAATATGTTATTTTCCACTATGTACGATCGTTGTAAATTGCTGCAATGCTTAAAACATCTATAAGGTACGAATATTTATTCATTCCATATAGGATAAACTCTTTGAAGAAAAGCTGTCTTTGATAAAGATGTAACAACCTCCCTCACACTAACTCTCCAAAATCGTTTTTCAGCTTAAGTCCCT